>NW_027514692.1:105757-139122 GCF_048772815.1 Callospermophilus lateralis | reverse complement strand
ATAGAAGAAAACAGCATGAAACCCGAAATTTCAAACTTTAATTGAAAACGAATGCTTCAACCTAGAAGAACGAAATTTGCTTAGCCAAGTGGGATTGGTGTAGTTCTCATTACCCCCAAGTATCTTCAAGATTGGGTGAAAAAACAGCTGCTGAGATTTCAGGACACTCATAGTATTTTGGAAGCTTGGCAACCTCTTCCAAACGAAAGTGTGTTTCACAACTCCCTCCTAGGGAAACTTCAATAGGACACAAACCATACAGATAGAACTTAGAACTACTTTATTGTGTCAAGTTTCAAGGGGCTAGCACAAACCGTGTTTTATTTGGAGTTCCAAATCATCTATCAATATAGGAGAAAACAGAGTGAAACCTGATAACTCAAACTCTTTCTGCCAACGAATGCTTCAACCTAGAAGAACGAAATTTTCTGAACCCAATGGGATTGGTGTTCTGCTCATTATCACCAAGTATCTTCAAGATTGGGTGAAAAAACATATGCTGAGATTTCAGGACACTTGTAGTTTTTTGGAAGCTTAGCAACCCCTTTCAAACGAAAGTGTGCTTCACCACTCCCTCCTAGGGCAACTTCAAGAGGAAACAAACCGTACAGATAGAACTTAGAACTACTTTATTGTGTCAAGTTTCAAGGGGGTAGCACAATCCGTGTTTGATTTGGAGTTCCAAATTCATCTATCAATATAGGAGAAAACAGAGTGAAACCTGAAAATTCAAACTCTTACTGCCAACGAATGCTTCAAACTAGAAGAACGAAATTTTCTGAACCCAGTGGGATTGGTGTACTGCTCATTATCACCAAGTATCTTCAAGATTGGGTGAAAAAACATATGCTGAGATTTCAGGACACTCGTAGTTTTTTGGAAGCTTAGCAACACCTTTCAAACGAAAGTGTCCTTCACCACTCCCTCCTAGGGCAACTTCAAGAGGAAACAAACCGTACAGATAGAACTTAGAACTACTTTATTGTGTCAAGTTTCAAGGGGATAGCACAAACCGTGTTTGATTTGGAGTTCCAAATTCATCTATCAATATAGGAGAAAACAGAGTGAAACCTGAAAATTCAAACTCTTACTGCCAACGAATGCGTCAACCTAGAAGAACGAAATTTGCTGAGTCAAGGGAATTGGAGTACTGCTCATTACCCCCAAGTATCTTCAAGATTGGGTGAAAAAACATATGCTGAGATTTCAGGACACTCGTAGTTTTTTGGAAGCTTGGCAACCCCTTTCAAACGAAAGTGTGCTTTACCACTTCCTCCTAGGTCAACTTCAAGAGGAAACAAACCGTACACATAGAAGTTAGAACTACTTAATTGTGTCACGTTTTAAGGGGCTAGCACAAACCGTGCTTGATTTAGAGTTCCAAATTCATGTATCAATATAGGAGAAAACAGAGTGAAACCTGAAAACTCAAACTCTTATTGCAAACGAATGCTTCAACCTAGAAGAACGAAATTTGCTGAATCAAGTGGGATTGGTGTACTGCTCATTACCACCAAGTATCTTCAAGATTGGGTGAAAAAACATATGCTGAGATTTCAGGACACTCGTAGTATTTTGGAAGCTTGGCAACCTCTTCCAAACGAAAGTGTGTTTCACCACTCCCTCCTAGGGAAACTTCAAGAGGAAACAAACCGTACAGATAGAACTTAGAACTACTTTATTGTGTCAAGTTTCAAGGGGCTAGCACAAACCGTTCTTGATTTAGAGTTCCAAATTCATGTATCAATATAGGAGAAAACAGAGTGAAACCTGAAAACTCAAACTCTTATTGCAAACGAAAGCTTCAACCTAGAAGAACGAAATTTGCTGACTCAAGTGGGATTGGTGTACTGCTCATTACCCCCAAGTATCTTCTAGATTGGGTGAAAAAACATATGCTGAGATTTCAGGACACTCGTAGTACTTTGGAAGCTTGGCAAACTCTTCCAAACGAAAGTGTGTTTCGCAACTCCCTCCTAGGGAAACTTCAATAGGACACAAACCATACAGATAGAAATGAGAACTACTTTATTGTGTCAAGTTTCAAGGGGCTAGCACAAACCGTGCTTTATTTAGAGTTCCAAATTCATGTATCAATATAGGAGAAAACAGAGTGAAACCTGAAAATTCAAACTATTATTGCAAACGAATGCTTCAACTTAGAAGAACGAAATTTGCTGAGCCAAGTGGGATTGGTGTACTGCTCATTACCACCAAGTATCTCAAGATTGGGTGAAAAAACATATGCTGTGATTTCAGGACACTCGTAGTATTTTGGAAGCTTGGCAACCTCTTCCAAACGAAAGTGTGTTTCACCACTCCCTCCTAGGGAAACTTCAATTCGACACAAAAAATACAGATAGAACATAGAACTACTTTATTGTGTCAAGTTTCAAGGGGCTAGCACAAACCGTGTTTGATTTGGAGTTCCAAATTCATCTATCAATATAGGAGAAAACAGAGTGAAACCTGAAAATTCAAACTCTTACTGCCAACGAATGCTTCAACATAGAAGAACGAAATTTGCTGAACCCAGTGGGATTGGTGTACTGCTCATTATCACCAAGTATGTTCAAGATTGGGTGAAAAAACATGCTGAGATTTCAGGACACTCGTAGTTTTTTGGAAGCTTGGCAACCTGTTTCAAACGAAAGTGTGTTTCACCACTCCCTCCTAGGGCTACTTCAAGAGGAAACAAACCATTCACATAGAACTTAGAACTACTTTATTGTGTCAAGTTTCAAGGGGCCTGTACAAACCGTGCTTGATTTAGAGTTCCAAATTCATGTATCAATGTAGGAGAAAACAGAGTGAAACCTGAAAATTCAAACTCTTATTGCAAACGAATGCCTCAACCTAGAAGAACGAAATTTGCTGAGCCAAGTGGGATTTGTGTACTGCTCATTACCACCAAGTATCTTCAAGATTGGGTGAAAAAACATATGCTGAGATTTCAGGACACTCGTAGTATTTTGGAAGCTTGGCAACCTCTTCCAAACGAAAGTGTGTTTCACCACTTTCTCCTAGGGCTACTTCAAGAGGAAACAAACCATACACATAGAACTTAGAACTACTTAATTCTGTCAAGTTTCAAGAGGCTAGCACAAACCGTGCTTGATTTAGAGTTCCAAATTCGTGTATCAATATAGGAGAAAACAGAGTGAAACCTGAAAATTCAAACTCTTATTGCAAACGAATGCTTCAACCTAGGAGGACGAAATTTGCTGAGCCAAGTGGGCTTGGTGTACTGCTCATTACCACCAAGTATCTTCAAGATTGGGTGAAAAAAACATATGCTGAGATTTCAGGACACTCGTAGTATTTTGGAAGCTTGGCAACCTCTTCCAAACGAAAGTGTGTTTCACCACTCCCTCCTAGGGAAACTTCAAGAGGAAACAAACCATACACATAGAACTTAGAACTACTTTATTGTGTCAAGTTTCAAGGGGCTAGCACAAACCGTGTTTGAGTTAGAGTTCCAAATTCATGTATAAATATAGGAGAAAACAGCGTGAAACCCGAAATTTCAAACCTATATTGAAAACGAATGCTTCAACCTAGAAGAACGAAATTTGCTGAGTCATGTGGGATTTGTGTACTGCTCATTACCACCAAGTATCTTCAAGATTGGGTGAAAAAACATATGCTGAGATTTCAGGACACTCGTAGTATTTTGGAAGCTTGGCAACCTCTTCCAAAGGAAAGTGTGTTTCACCACTCCCTCCTAGGGAAACTTCAAGAGGAAACAAACCATACAGATAGAACTTAGAACTACTTTATTGTGTCAAGTTTCAAGGGGTAGCACAATCCGTGTTTGAGTTAGAGTTCCAAATTCATGTATAAATATAGGAGAAAACAGCGTGAAACCAGAAATTTCAAACTTTTATTGAAAACGAATGCTTCAACCTAGAAGAACGAAATTTGCTTAGCCAAGTGGGATTGGTGTACTGCTCATTATCACCAAGTATCTTCAAGATTGGGTGAAAAAACATATGCTGAGATTTCAGGACACTCGTAGGTTTTTGAAAGCTTGGCAACCCGTTTCAAACGATAGTGTGTTTCACCACTCCCTCCTAGGGCTACTTCAAGAGGAAACAAACCATTCACATAGAACTTAGAACTACTTTATTGTGTCAAGTTTCAAGGGGCTATCACAAACCGTGCTTGATTTAGAGTTCCAAATTCATGTATCAATATAGGAGAAAACAGAGTGAAACTTGAAAATTCAAACTCTTAATGCAATAGAATGCTTCAACCTAGAAGAACGAAATTTGCTGAGCCAAGTGGGATTGGTGTACTGCTCATTACCACCAAGTATCTTCAAGATTCGGTGAAAAAACATATGCTGAGATTTCAGGACACTCGTAGTATTTTGGAAGCTCTGCAACCCCTTCCAAACGAAAGTGTGTTTCACCACTCCCTCCTAGGGAAACTTCAATTGGACACAAACCATACAGATAGAACTTAGAGCTACTTTATTGTGTCAAGTTTCAAGGGGCTAGCACAAACCGTGCTTGATTTAGAGTTCCAAATTCATGTACCAATATAGGAGAAAACAGAGTGAAACCTGAAAACTCAAACTCTTATTTCAAACGAATGCTTCAACCTAGAAGAACGAAATTTGCTGAGTCAAGTGGGATTGGTGTACTGCTCATTACCCCCAAGTATCTTCAAGATTGGGTGAAAAAACATATGCTGAGATTTCAGGATACTCGTCGTTTTTTGGAAGCTTGGCAACCCGTTTCAAACCAAAGTGTGTTTCACCACTCCCTCCTAGGGCTACTTCAAGAGGAAACAAACCATACACATAGAACTTAGAACTACTTAATTGTGTCAAGTTTCAAGAGGCTAGCACAAACCGTGCTTGATTTAGAGTTCCAAATTTATGTATCAATATAGGAGAAAACAGAGTGAAACCTGAAAATTCAAACTCTTATTGCAAACGAATGCTTCAACCTAGAAGAACGAAATTTGCTTAGCCAATAGGGCTTGGTGTACTGCTCATTACCACCAAGTATCTTCAAGATTGGGTGAAAAAACATATGCTGAGATTTCAGGACACTCGTAGTATTTTGGAAGCTTGGCAACCTCTTCCAAACGAAAGTGTGTTTCACCACTCCCTCCTAGGGAAACTTCAATTGGACACAAACCATACAGATAGAACTTAGAACTACTTTATTGTGTCAAGTTTCAAGGGGCTAGCACAAACCGTGTTTGATTTGGAGTTCCAAATTCATCTATCAATATAGGAGAAAACAGAGTGAAACCTGAAAATTCAAACTCTTACTGCCAACGAATGCTTCAACCTAGAAGAACGAAATTTGCTGAACCCAGTGGAATTGGTGTTCTGCTCATTATCACCAAGTATGTTCAAGATTGGGTGAAAAAACATATGCTGAGATTTCAGGACACTCGTAGTTTTTTGGAAGCTTGGCAACCTGTTTCAAACGAAAGTGTGTTTCACCACTCCCTCCTAGGGCTACTTCAAGAGGAAACAAACCATTCACATAGAACTTAGAACTACTTTATTGTGTCAAGTTTCAAGGGCCCTGTACAAACCGTGCTTGATTTAAAGTTCCAAATTCATGTATCAATGTAGGAGAAAACAGAGTGAAACCTGAAAATTCAAACTCTTATTGCAAACGAATGCCTCAACCTAGAAGAACGAAATTTGCTTAGCCAAGTGGGATTGGTGTAGTTCTCATTACCCCCAAGTATCTTCAAGATTGGGTGAAAAAACAGCTGCTGAGATTTCAGGACACTCATAGTATTTTGGAAGCTTGGCAACCTCTTCCAAACGAAAGTGTGTTTCACAACTCCCTCCTAGGGAAACTTCAATAGGACACAAACCATACAGATAGAACTTAGAACTACTTTATTGTGTCAAGTTTCAAGGGGCTAGCACAAACCGTGTTTTATTTGGAGTTCCAAATCATCTATCAATATAGGAGAAAACAGAGTGAAACCTGATAACTCAAACTCTTTCTGCCAACGAATGCTTCAACCTAGAAGAACGAAATTTCTGAACCCAATGGGATTGGTGTTCTGCTCATTATCACCAAGTATCTTCAAGATTGGGTGAAAAAACATATGCTGAGATTTCAGGACACTTGTAGTTTTTTGGAAGCTTAGCAACCCCTTTCAAACGAAAGTGTGCTTCACCACTCCCTCCTAGGGCAACTTCAAGAGGAAACAAACCGTACAGATAGAACTTAGAACTACTTTATTGTGTCAAGTTTCAAGGGGGTAGCACAATCCGTGTTTGATTTGGAGTTCCAAATTCATCTATCAATATAGGAGAAAACAGAGTGAAACCTGAAAATTCAAACTCTTACTGCCAACAAATGCTTCAAACTAGAAGAACGAAATTTTCTGAACCCAGTGGGATTGGTGTACTGCTCATTATCACCAAGTATCTTCAAGATTGGGTGAAAAAACATATGCTGAGATTTCAGGACACTCGTAGTTTTTTGGAAGCTTAGCAACACCTTTCAAACGAAAGTGTCCTTCACCACTCCCTCCTAGGGCAACTTCAAGAGGAAACAAACCGTACAGATAGAACTTAGAACTACTTTATTGTGTCAAGTTTCAAGGGGATAGCACAAACCGTGTTTGATTTGGAGTTCCAAATTCATCTATCAATATAGGAGAAAACAGAGTGAAACCTGAAAATTCAAACTCTTACTGCCAACGAATGCGTCAACCTAGAAGAACGAAATTTGCTGAGTCAAGGGGAATTGGAGTACTGCTCATTACCCCCAAGTATCTTCAAGATTGGGTGAAAAAACATATGCTGAGATTTCAGGACACTCGTAGTTTTTTGGAAGCTTGGCAACCCCTTTCAAACGAAAGTGTGCTTTACCACTTCCTCCTAGGTCAACTTCAAGAGGAAACAAACCGTACACATAGAAGTTAGAACTACTTAATTGTGTCACGTTTTAAGGGGCTAGCACAAACCGTGCTTGATTTAGAGTTCCAAATTCATGTATCAATATAGGAGAAAACAGAGTGAAACCTGAAAACTCAAACTCTTATTGCAAACGAATGCTTCAACCTAGAAGAACGAAATTTGCTGAATCAAGTGGGATTGGTGTACTGCTCATTACCACCAAGTATCTTCAAGATTGGGTGAAAAAACATATGCTGAGATTTCAGGACACTCGTAGTATTTTGGAAGCTTGGCAACCTCTTCCAAACGAAAGTGTGTTTCACCACTCCCTCCTAGGGAAACTTCAAGAGGAAACAAACCGTACAGATAGAACTTAGAACTACTTTATTGTGTCAAGTTTCAAGGGGCTAGCACAAACCGTTCTTGATTTAGAGTTCCAAATTCATGTATCAATATAGGAGAAAACAGAGTGAAACCTGAAAACTCAAACTCTTATTGCAAACGAAAGCTTCAACCTAGAAGAACGAAATTTGCTGACTCAAGTGGGATTGGTGTACTGCTCATTACCCCCAAGTATCTTCTAGATTGGGTGAAAAAACATATGCTGAGATTTCAGGACACTCGTAGTACTTTGGAAGCTTGGCAAACTCTTCCAAACGAAAGTGTGTTTCGCAACTCCCTCCTAGGGAAACTTCAATAGGACACAAACCATACAGATAGAAATGAGAACTACTTTATTGTGTCAAGTTTCAAGGGGCTAGCACAAACCGTGCTTTATTTAGAGTTCCAAATTCATGTATCAATATAGGAGAAAACAGAGTGAAACCTGAAAATTCAAACTATTATTGCAAACGAATGCTTCAACTTAGAAGAACGAAATTTGCTGAGCCAAGTGGGATTGGTGTACTGCTCATTACCACCAAGTATCTCAAGATTGGGTGAAAAAACATATGCTGTGATTTCAGGACACTCGTAGTATTTTGGAAGCTTGGCAACCTCTTCCAAACGAAAGTGTGTTTCACCACTCCCTCCTAGGGAAACTTCAATTCGACACAAAAAATACAGATAGAACATAGAACTACTTTATTGTGTCAAGTTTCAAGGGGCTAGCACAAACCGTGTTTGATTTGGAGTTCCAAATTCATCTATCAATATAGGAGAAAACAGAGTGAAACCTGAAAATTCAAACTCTTACTGCCAACGAATGCTTCAACATAGAAGAACGAAATTTGCTGAACCCAGTGGGATTGGTGTACTGCTCATTATCACCAAGTATGTTCAAGATTGGGTGAAAAAACATGCTGAGATTTCAGGACACTCGTAGTTTTTTGGAAGCTTGGCAACCTGTTTCAAACGAAAGTGTGTTTCACCACTCCCTCCTAGGGCTACTTCAAGAGGAAACAAACCATTCACATAGAACTTAGAACTACTTTATTGTGTCAAGTTTCAAGGGGCCTGTACAAACCGTGCTTGATTTAGAGTTCCAAATTCATGTATCAATGTAGGAGAAAACAGAGTGAAACCTGAAAATTCAAACTCTTATTGCAAACGAATGCCTCAACCTAGAAGAACGAAATTTGCTGAGCCAAGTGGGATTTGTGTACTGCTCATTACCACCAAGTATCTTCAAGATTGGGTGAAAAAACATATGCTGAGATTTCAGGACACTCGTAGTATTTTGGAAGCTTGGCAACCTCTTCCAAACGAAAGTGTGTTTCACCACTTTCTCCTAGGGCTACTTCAAGAGGAAACAAACCATACACATAGAACTTAGAACTACTTAATTCTGTCAAGTTTCAAGAGGCTAGCACAAACCGTGCTTGATTTAGAGTTCCAAATTCGTGTATCAATATAGGAGAAAACAGAGTGAAACCTGAAAATTCAAACTCTTATTGCAAACGAATGCTTCAACCTAGGAGGACGAAATTTGCTGAGCCAAGTGGGCTTGGTGTACTGCTCATTACCACCAAGTATCTTCAAGATTGGGTGAAAAAAACATATGCTGAGATTTCAGGACACTCGTAGTATTTTGGAAGCTTGGCAACCTCTTCCAAACGAAAGTGTGTTTCACCACTCCCTCCTAGGGAAACTTCAAGAGGAAACAAACCATACACATAGAACTTAGAACTACTTTATTGTGTCAAGTTTCAAGGGGCTAGCACAAACCGTGTTTGAGTTAGAGTTCCAAATTCATGTATAAATATAGGAGAAAACAGCGTGAAACCCGAAATTTCAAACCTATATTGAAAACGAATGCTTCAACCTAGAAGAACGAAATTTGCTGAGTCATGTGGGATTTGTGTACTGCTCATTACCACCAAGTATCTTCAAGATTGGGTGAAAAAACATATGCTGAGATTTCAGGACACTCGTAGTATTTTGGAAGCTTGGCAACCTCTTCCAAAGGAAAGTGTGTTTCACCACTCCCTCCTAGGGAAACTTCAAGAGGAAACAAACCATACAGATAGAACTTAGAACTACTTTATTGTGTCAAGTTTCAAGGGGTAGCACAATCCGTGTTTGAGTTAGAGTTCCAAATTCATGTATAAATATAGGAGAAAACAGCGTGAAACCAGAAATTTCAAACTTTTATTGAAAACGAATGCTTCAACCTAGAAGAACGAAATTTGCTTAGCCAAGTGGGATTGGTGTACTGCTCATTATCACCAAGTATCTTCAAGATTGGGTGAAAAAACATATGCTGAGATTTCAGGACACTCGTAGGTTTTTGAAAGCTTGGCAACCCGTTTCAAACGATAGTGTGTTTCACCACTCCCTCCTAGGGCTACTTCAAGAGGAAACAAACCATTCACATAGAACTTAGAACTACTTTATTGTGTCAAGTTTCAAGGGGCTATCACAAACCGTGCTTGATTTAGAGTTCCAAATTCATGTATCAATATAGGAGAAAACAGAGTGAAACTTGAAAATTCAAACTCTTAATGCAATAGAATGCTTCAACCTAGAAGAACGAAATTTGCTGAGCCAAGTGGGATTGGTGTACTGCTCATTACCACCAAGTATCTTCAAGATTCGGTGAAAAAACATATGCTGAGATTTCAGGACACTCGTAGTATTTTGGAAGCTCTGCAACCCCTTCCAAACGAAAGTGTGTTTCACCACTCCCTCCTAGGGAAACTTCAATTGGACACAAACCATACAGATAGAACTTAGAGCTACTTTATTGTGTCAAGTTTCAAGGGGCTAGCACAAACCGTGCTTGATTTAGAGTTCCAAATTCATGTACCAATATAGGAGAAAACAGAGTGAAACCTGAAAACTCAAACTCTTATTTCAAACGAATGCTTCAACCTAGAAGAACGAAATTTGCTGAGTCAAGTGGGATTGGTGTACTGCTCATTACCCCCAAGTATCTTCAAGATTGGGTGAAAAAACATATGCTGAGATTTCAGGATACTCGTCGTTTTTTGGAAGCTTGGCAACCCGTTTCAAACCAAAGTGTGTTTCACCACTCCCTCCTAGGGCTACTTCAAGAGGAAACAAACCATACACATAGAACTTAGAACTACTTAATTGTGTCAAGTTTCAAGAGGCTAGCACAAACCGTGCTTGATTTAGAGTTCCAAATTTATGTATCAATATAGGAGAAAACAGAGTGAAACCTGAAAATTCAAACTCTTATTGCAAACGAATGCTTCAACCTAGAAGAACGAAATTTGCTTAGCCAATAGGGCTTGGTGTACTGCTCATTACCACCAAGTATCTTCAAGATTGGGTGAAAAAACATATGCTGAGATTTCAGGACACTCGTAGTATTTTGGAAGCTTGGCAACCTCTTCCAAACGAAAGTGTGTTTCACCACTCCCTCCTAGGGAAACTTCAATTGGACACAAACCATACAGATAGAACTTAGAACTACTTTATTGTGTCAAGTTTCAAGGGGCTAGCACAAACCGTGTTTGATTTGGAGTTCCAAATTCATCTATCAATATAGGAGAAAACAGAGTGAAACCTGAAAATTCAAACTCTTACTGCCAACGAATGCTTCAACCTAGAAGAACGAAATTTGCTGAACCCAGTGGAATTGGTGTTCTGCTCATTATCACCAAGTATGTTCAAGATTGGGTGAAAAAACATATGCTGAGATTTCAGGACACTCGTAGTTTTTTGGAAGCTTGGCAACCTGTTTCAAACGAAAGTGTGTTTCACCACTCCCTCCTAGGGCTACTTCAAGAGGAAACAAACCATTCACATAGAACTTAGAACTACTTTATTGTGTCAAGTTTCAAGGGCCCTGTACAAACCGTGCTTGATTTAAAGTTCCAAATTCATGTATCAATGTAGGAGAAAACAGAGTGAAACCTGAAAATTCAAACTCTTATTGCAAACGAATGCCTCAACCTAGAAGAACGAAATTTGCTGAGCCAAGTGGGATTTGTGTGCTGCTCATTACCACCAAGTATCTTCAAGATTGGGTGAAAAAACATATGCTGAGATTTCAGGACACTCGTAGTATTTTGGAAGCTTGGCAACCTCTTCCAAACGAAAGGGTGTTTCACCACTCCCTCCTAGGGAAACTTCAATTGGACACAAACCATACAGATAGAACTTAGAACTACTTTATTGTGTCAAGTTTCAAGGGGCTAGCACAAACCGTGTTTGATTTGGAGTCCAAATTCATCTATCAATATAGGAGAAAACAGAGTGAAACCTGAAAATTCAAACTCTTACTGCCAACGAATGCTTCAACCTAGAAGAACGAAATTTGCTGAACCCAGTGGGATTGGTGTACTGCTCATTATCACCAAGTATGTTCAAGATTGGGTGAAAAAACATATGCTGAGATTTCAGGACACTCGTAGTTTTGCGGAAGCTTGGCAACCTGTTTCAAACGAAAATGTGTTTCACCACTCCCTCCTAGGGCTACTTCAAGAGGAAACAAACCATTCACATAGAACTTAGAACTACTTTATTGTGTCAAGTTTCAAGGGGCCTGTACAAACCGTGCTTCATTTAGAGTTCCAAATTCATGTATCAATGTAGGAGAAAAGAGAGTGAAACCTGAAAATTCAAACTCTTATTGCAAACGAATGCCTCAAACTAGAAGAACGAAATTTGCTGAGCCAAGTGGGATTTGTGTACTGCTCATTACCACCAAGTATCTTCAAGATTGCGTGAAAAAACATATGCTGAGATTTCAGGACACTCGTAGTATTTTGGAAGCTTGGCAACCTCTTCCAAAGGAAAGTGTGTTTCACCACTTTCTCCTAGGGAAACTTCAAGAGGAAACAAACCATACAGATAGAACTTAGAACTACTTTATTGTGTCAAGTTTCAAGGGGCTAGCACAATCCGTGTTTGAGTTAGAGTTCCAAATTCATGTATAAATATAGGAGAAAACAGCGTGAAACCAGAAATTTCAAACTTTTATTGAAAAGGAATGCTTCAACCTAGAAGAACGATATTTGCTTAGCCAAGTGTGATTGGTGTACTGCTCATTATCACCAAGTATCTTCAAGATTGGGTGAAAAAACATATGCTGAGATTTCAGGACACTCGTAGGTTTTTGAAAGCTTGGCAACCCGTTTCAAACGATAGTGTGTTTCACCACTCCCTCCTAGGGCTACTTCAAGAGGAAACAAACCATTCACATAGAACTTAGAACTACTTTATTGTGTCAAGTTTCAAGGGGCTATCACAAACCGTGCTTGATTTAGAGTTCCAAATTCATGTATCAATATAGGAGAAAACAGAGTGAAACTTGAAAATTCAAACTCTTAATGCAATAGAATGCTTCAACCTAGAAGAACGAAATTTGCTGAGCCAAGTGGGATTGGTGTACTGCTCATTACCACCAAGTATCTTCAAGATTCGGTGAAAAAACATATGCTGAGATTTCAGGACACTCGTAGTATTTTGGAAGCTCTGCAACCCCTTCCAAACGAAAGTGTGTTTCACCACTCCCTCCTAGGGAAACTTCAATTGGACACAAACCATACAGATAGAACTTAGAGCTACTTTATTGTGTCAAGTTTCAAGGGGCTAGCACAAACCGTGCTTGATTTAGAGTTCCAAATTCATGTATCAATATAGGAGAAAACAGAGTGAAACCTGAAAACTCAAACTCTTTTTTCAAACGAATGCTTCAACCTAGAAGAACGAAATTTGCTGAGTCAAGTGGGATTGGTGTACTGCTCATTACCCCCAAGTATCTTCAAGATTGGGTGAAAAAACATATGCTGAGATTTCAGGATACTCGTAGTTTTTTGGAAGCTTGGCAACCCGTTTCAAACCAAAGTGTGTTTCACCACTCCCTCCTAGGGCTACTTCAAGAGGAAACAAACCATACACATAGAACTTAGAACTACTTAATTGTGTCAAGTTTCAAGAGGCTAGCACAAACCGTGCTTGATTTAGAGTTCCAAATTCATGTATCAATATAGGAGAAAACAGAGTGAAACCTGAAAATTCAAACTCTTATTGCAAACGAATGCTTCAACCTAGAAGAACGAAATTTGCTTAGCCAATAGGGCTTGGTGTACTGCTCATTACCACCAAGTATCTTCAAGATTGGGTGAAAAAACATATGCTGAGATTTCAGGACACTCGTAGTATTTTGGAAGCTTGGCAACCTCTTCCAAACGAAAGTGTATTTCACCACTCCCTCCTAGGGAAACTTCAATTGGACACAAACCATACAGATAGAACTTAGAACTACTTTATTGTGTCAAGTTTCAAGGGGCTAGCACAAACCGTGTTTGATTTGGAGTTCTAAATTCATCTATCATTATAGGAGAAAACAGAGTGAAACCTGAAAATTCAAACTCTTACTGCCAACGAATGCTTCAACCTAGAAGAACGAAATTTGCTGAACCCAGTGGGATTGCTGTACTGCTCATTATCACCAAGTATCTTCAAGATTGGGTGAAAAAACATATGCTGAGATTTCAGGACACTCGTAGTATTTTGGAAGCTTGGCAACCTCTTCCAAACGAAAGTGTATTTCACCACTCCCTCCTAGGGAAACTTCAATTGGACACAAACCATACAGATAGAACTTAGAACTACTTTATTGTGTCAAGTTTCAAGGGGCTAGCACAAACCGTGTTTGATTTGGAGTTCCAAATTCATCTATCAATATAGGAGAAAACAGAGTGAAACCTGAAAATTCAAACTCTTACTGCCAACGAATGCTTCAACCTAGAAGAACGAAATTTGCTGAACCCAGTGGAATTGGTGTTCTGCTCATTATCACCAAGTATGTTCAAGATTGGGTGAAAAAACATATGCTGAGATTTCAGGACACTCGTAGTATTTTGGAAGCTTGGCAACCTCTTCCAAACGAAAGGGTGTTTCACCACTCCCTCCTAGGGAAACTTCAATTGGACACAAACCATACAGATAGAACTTAGAACTACTTTATTGTGTCAAGTTTCAAGGGGGTAGCACAAACCGTGTTTGATTTGGAGTCCAAATTCATCTATCAATATAGGAGAAAACAGAGTGAAACCTGAAAATTCAAACTCTTACTGCCAACGAATGCTTCAACCTAGAAGAACGAAATTTGCTGAACCCAGTGGGATTGGTGTACTGCTCATTATCACCAAGTATGTTCAAGATTGGGTGAAAAAACATATGCTGAGATTTCAGGACACTCGTAGTTTTGCGGAAGCTTGGCAACCTGTTTCAAACGAAAATGTGTTTCACCACTCCCTCCTAGGGCTACTTCAAGAGGAAACAAACCATTCACATAGAACTTAGAACTACTTTATTGTGTCAAGTTTCAAGGGGCCTGTACAAACCGTGCTTCATTTAGAGTTCCAAATTCATGTATCAATGTAGGAGAAAAGAGAGTGAAACCTGAAAATTCAAACTCTTATTGCAAACGAATGCCTCAAACTAGAAGAACGAAATTTGCTGAGCCAAGTGGGATTTGTGTACTGCTCATTACCACCAAGTATCTTCAAGATTGCGTGAAAAAACATATGCTGAGATTTCAGGACACTCGTAGTATTTTGGAAGCTTGGCAACCTCTTCCAAAGGAAAGTGTGTTTCACCACTTTCTCCTAGGGAAACTTCAAGAGGAAACAAACCATACAGATAGAACTTAGAACTACTTTATTGTGTCAAGTTTCAAGGGGCTAGCACAATCCGTGTTTGAGTTAGAGTTCCAAATTCATGTATAAATATAGGAGAAAACAGCGTGAAACCAGAAATTTCAAACTTTTATTGAAAAGGAATGCTTCAACCTAGAAGAACGATATTTGCTTAGCCAAGTGTGATTGGTGTACTGCTCATTATCACCAAGTATCTTCAAGATTGGGTGAAAAAACATATGCTGAGATTTCAGGACACTCGTAGGTTTTTGAAAGCTTGGCAACCCGTTTCAAACGATAGTGTGTTTCACCACTCCCTCCTAGGGCTACTTCAAGAGGAAACAAACCATTCACATAGAACTTAGAACTACTTTATTGTGTCAAGTTTCAAGGGGCTATCACAAACCGTGCTTGATTTAGAGTTCCAAATTCATGTATCAATATAGGAGAAAACAGAGTGAAACTTGAAAATTCAAACTCTTAATGCAATAGAATGCTTCAACCTAGAAGAACGAAATTTGCTGAGCCAAGTGGGATTGGTGTACTGCTCATTACCACCAAGTATCTTCAAGATTCGGTGAAAAAACATATGCTGAGATTTCAGGATACTCGTAGTATTTTGGAAGCTCTGCAACCCCTTCCAAACGAAAGTGTGTTTCACCACTCCCTCCTAGGGAAACTTCAATTGGACACAAACCATACAGATAGAACTTAGAGCTACTTTATTGTGTCAAGTTTCAAGGGGCTAGCACAAACCGTGCTTGATTTAGAGTTCCAAATTCATGTATCAATATAGGAGAAAACAGAGTGAAACCTGAAAACTCAAACTCTTTTTTCAAACGAATGCTTCAACCTAGAAGAACGAAATTTGCTGAGTCAAGTGGGATTGGTGTACTGCTCATTACCCCCAAGTATCTTCAAGATTGGGTGAAAAAACATATGCTGAGATTTCAGGATACTCGTAGTTTTTTGGAAGCTTGGCAACCCGTTTCAAACCAAAGTGTGTTTCACCACTCCCTCCTAGGGCTACTTCAAGAGGAAACAAACCATACACATAGAACTTAGAACTACTTAATTGTGTCAAGTTTCAAGAGGCTAGCACAAACCGTGCTTGATTTAGAGTTCCAAATTCATGTATCAATATAGGAGAAAACAGAGTGAAACCTGAAAATTCAAACTCTTATTGCAAACGAATGCTTCAACCTAGAAGAACGAAATTTGCTTAGCCAATAGGGCTTGGTGTACTGCTCATTACCACCAAGTATCTTCAAGATTGGGTGAAAAAACATATGCTGAGATTTCAGGACACTCGTAGTATTTTGGAAGCTTGGCAACCTCTTCCAAACGAAAGTGTATTTCACCACTCCCTCCTAGGGAAACTTCAATTGGACACAAACCATACAGATAGAACTTAGAACTACTTTATTGTGTCAAGTTTCAAGGGGCTAGCACAAACCGTGTTTGATTTGGAGTTCTAAATTCATCTATCAATATAGGAGAAAACAGAGTGAAACCTGAAAATTCAAACTCTTACTGCCAACGAATGCTTCAACCTAGAAGAACGAAATTTGCTGAACCCAGTGGGATTGCTGTACTGCTCATTATCACCAAGTATCTTCAAGATTGGGTGAAAAAACATATGCTGAGATTTCAGGACACTCGTAGTATTTTGGAAGCTTGGCAACCTCTTCCAAACGAAAGTGTATTTCACCACTCCCTCCTAGGGAAACTTCAATTGGACACAAACCATACAGATAGAACTTAGAACTACTTTATTGTGTCAAGTTTCAAGGGGCTAGCACAAACCGTGTTTGATTTGGAGTTCCAAATTCATCTATCAATATAGGAGAAAACAGAGTGAAACCTGAAAATTCAAACTCTTACTGCCAACGTATGCTTCAACCTAGAAGAACGAAATTTGCTGAACCCAGTGGGATTGCTGTACTGCTCATTATCACCAAGTACCTTCAAGATTGGGTGAAAAAACATATGCTGAGATTTCAGGACACTCGTAGTTTTTTGGATGCTTGGCAACCTTTTTCAAACGAAAGTGTGTTTAACCACCCCCTCCTAGGGCTACTTCAAGAGGAAACAAACCATACACATAGAACTTAGAACTACTTAATTGTGTCAAGTTTCAAGAGGCTAGCACAAACCGTGCTTGATTTAGAGTTCCAAATTCATGTATCAATATAGGAGAAAACAGAGTGAAACCTGAAAATTCAAACTCTTATTGCAAACGAATGCTTCAACCTAGAAGAACGAAACTTGCTGAGCCAAGTGGGCTTGGTGTACTGCTCATTACCACCAAGAATCTTCAAGATTGGGTGAAAAATCATATGCTGAGATTTCAGGACACTCGTAGGTTTTTGAAAGCTTGGCAACCCATTTCAAACGATAGTGTGTTTCACCACTCCCTCCTAGGGCTACTTCAAGAGGAAACAAACCATTCACATAGAACTTAGAACTACTTTATTGTGTCAAGTTTCAAGGGGCTAGCACAAACCGTGCTTGATTTAGAGTTCCAAATTCATGTATCAATATAGGAGAAAACAGAGTGAAACTTGAAACTTCAAACTCTTAATGCAATCGAATGCTTCAACCTAGAAGAACGAAATTTGCTGAGCCAAGTGGGATTGGTGTACTGCTCATTACCACCAAGTATCTTCAAGATTCGGTGAAAAAACATATGCTGAGATTTCAGGACACTCGTAGTATTTTGGAAGCTCTGCAACCCCTTCCAAACGAAAGTGTGTTTCACCACTCCCTCCTACGGAAACTTCAAGAGGAAACAATCCATACAGATAGAAGTTAGAACTACTTTATTGTGCCAAGTTTCAAGGGGCTAGCACAAACCGTGTTTGAGTTAGAGTTCCAAATTCATGTATAAATATAGGAGAAAACATCGTGAAACCCGAAATTTCAAACTTTTATTGAAAACGAATGCTTCAACCTAGAAGAACGAAATTTGCTTAGCCAAGTGGGATTGGTGTACTGCTCATTACCACCAAGTATCTTCAAGATTGGGTGAAAAAACATATGCCTAGATTTCAGGACACTCGTAGTATTTTGGAAGCTTGGCAACCTCTTCCAAACGAAAGTGTGTTTCACCACTCCCTCCTAGGGAAACTTCAAGAGGAAACAAACCAGACAGATACAACTTAGAACTACTTTATTGTGTCAAGTTTCCAGGGGCTATCACAAACCGTGTTTGAGTTAGAGTTAAAAATTCATGTATAAATATAGGAGAAAACAGCGTGAACCCCGAAACTTCAAACTTTTATTGAAAACGAATGCTTCAACCTAGAAGAATGAAATTTGCTTAGCCAAGTGGGACTGGTGTACTGCTCATTACCACCAAGTATCTTCAAGATTGGGTGAAAAAGCATATGCTGAGATTTCAGGACACTTGTAGTTTTTTGGAAGCTTGGCAACCCCTTTCAAACAAAAGTGTGCTTCACCACTCCCTCCTAGGGCAACTTCAAGAGGAAACAAACCGTACAGATAGAACTTAGAACTACTTTATTGTGTCAAGTTTCAAAGGGCTAGCAGAAACCGTTCTTGATTTAGAGTTCCAAATTCATGTATCAATATAGGAGAAAACAGAGTGAAACCTGAAAACTCAAACTCTTATTGCAAACGAATGCTTCAACCTAGAAAAACGAAATTTGCTGAGTCAAGTGGGATTGGTGTACTGCTCATTACCCCCAAGTATCTTCAAGATTGGGTGAAAAAACATATGCTGAGATTTCAGGACACTCGTAGTTTTTTGGAAGCTTGGCAACCCATTTAAAACGAAAGTGTGTTTCACCACTCCCTCCTAGGGCTACTTCAAGAGGAAACAAACCATACACATAGAGCTTAGAACTACTTAATTCTGTCAAGTTTCAAGGGGCTAGCACAAACCGTGCTAGATTTAGAGTTCTAAATTCATGTATCAATATAGGAGAAAACAGAGTGAAACCTGAAAATTCAAACTCTTACTGCCAAGGAATGCTTCAACCTAGAAGAACGAAATTTGCTGAGCCAAGTGGGATTGGTTTACTGCTCATTACCACCAAGTATCTTCAAGATTAGGTGAAAAAACATATGCTGAGATTTCAGGACACTCGTAGTATTTTGGAAGCTTGTCAACCTGTTTCAAATGAAAGTGTGTTTCACCACTCCCTCCTAGAGAAACTTCAATTGGACACAAACCATACAGATAGAACTTAGAACTACTTTATTGTGTCAAGTTTCAAGGGGCTAGCACAAACCGTGTTTGATTTGGAGTTCCAAATTCATCTATCAATATAGGAGAAAACAGAGTGAAACCTGAAAATTCAAACTCTTACTGCCAACGAATGCTTCAACCTAGAAGAACGAAATTTGCTGAACCCAGTGGGATGGGTGTACTGCTCATTATCACCAAGTATCTTCAAGATTGGGTGAAAAAACATATGCTGAGATATCAGGAAAATCCTAGCTTTTTTGAAGCTTGGCAACCCGTTTCAAACGAAAGTGTGTTTCACCACTCCCTCCTAGGGCTACTTCAAGAGGAAACAAACCATACACATAGAACTTAGAACTACTTAATTGTGTCAAGTTTCAAGGGGCTAGCACAAACCGTGCTTGATTTAGAGTTCCAAATTCATGTATCAATATAGGAGAAAACAGAGTGAAACCTGAAAACTCTAAAATCATATTGCAAACGAATGCTTCAACCTAGAAGAACGAAATTTGCTGAGTCAAGGGGGATTGGTGTACTGCTCATTACCCCCAAGTATCTTCAAGATTGGGTGAAAAAACATATGCTGAGATTTCAGGACACTCGTAGTTTTTTGGAAGTTTGGCAACCCGTATCAAACGAAAGTGTGTTTCACCACTCCCTCATAGGGTTACTTCAAGAGGAAACAAACCATACACATAGAACTTAGAACTACTTAATTGTGTCACGTTTTAAGGGGCTAGAACAAACCGTGCTTGATTTAGAGTTCCAAATTCATGTATCAATATAGGAGAAAACAGAGTGAAACCTGAAAATTCAAACTCTTATTGCAAACGAATGCTTCAACCTAGAAGAACGAAATTTGCTGAGTCAAGTGGGATTGGTGTCCTGCTCATTACCCCCAAGTATCTTCAAGATTGGGTGAAAAAACATATGCTGAGATTTCAAGACACTCGTAGTATTTTGGAAGCTTGGCAACCTCTTCCAAACGAAAGTGTGTTTCACCACTCCCTCCTAGGGCTACTTCAAGAGGTAACAAACCATATGCTGGGAGCCATCAGCCAAGTAGGTATGACAAATTCCTTGCCAAAATACTCCTGTAGGAATATTTTTTGTTGGTAGTACAATAAATAATAAAGGCAAACTTATATCAATTCTATCCAAATGTATATTTTCCATATATGTTTCAATAATTTTCAATGCCTTTCTTGCTTCAGGAGTTAACATGCGAGGTGAGTTTGGATCTGATGGACCTTTTAGAATATCAAATAAAGGTCCCAACTCTCCTGTTGGTATGCCTAGATAAGGCCTTATCCAATTTATGTCTCCCAATAACTTTTGAAAGTCGTTAAGTGACTTGAGTTGATCTACTCGTATTTGAATTTTTGGTGGACGGACCATGGTTGAGGATAATAGAACTCCTAAATAATTAATTGGAAAATTTAATTGTACTTTATCTATTGCTATCTCTAGATTATAATTTTTTAATAAGTTTGTAAGTGTGGCATAACATTCCAGCAATATGTTTTTATCTTTATGTGCCAATAATACATCATCCATATAGTGAAATATTTGTAGTTCAGGATTTTGATTTCTAAGTGGCTGGATTGCTTTATTAACATATATTTGACACATAGTTGGACTGTTAGCCATCCCTTGAGGGAGTACTTTCCATTCATATCTCTGATCAGGACCTTCATGATTTAATGCAGGGATAGTAAATGCAAAACTGGACTATCCTCGGGATGAATTGGAATTGAAAAAAAAACAATCTTTAATATCTATGGCTAAAACATGCCAGGTTTTTGGCAAAGCAGACAATTGAGGAATCCCTGATTGAGCAGGTCCCATAATAACCATCTCATTATTAATGGCTCTTAAATCTTGCAATAATCTCCATTTACCAGATTTCTTTTTAATGACAAAAATGGGAGTATTATGGGGAGATATGGAAGGTTGTATATGTCCTTCCGCTAATTGTTGTTTGACCAGATCATGGGCTACTTGTATCTTTTCTTTAGTCAGGGGCCACTGAGGAACCCCCACTGGTCTTTCTGATTTCCAAGTAATTTTGATTGTCTCAGTGGCCCTTTCTGAAAATCCAACCCATGTCTGTCTGTTCCTTGATCTATTTGAATTGGTGCTGCTATACCTTGTCCTTGTTTTCCTAATCTTTTTTCTTTCCTAAAACCTTGTCTAACCCTAGTAGTGGGCGCATTAGGATTGATGTTATTTGTTAATGTCAAACCTAATTGATCTAGGACATCTCGTCCCCATAAATTTATAGGAAGATGATCCAATACATAGGGCTGTATAGTTCCCTCACAACCTTCAGGATCCTTCCAATCTAATATCATTGCACTTCTATGGGGATTAGTCGCCACTCCTAGGCCTCGAAGCGTTTGAGTGGCTTGTTGTAATGGCCAATGTTTTGGCCATTCCTTACTAGATATGATGCTAAGGTCTGCACCTGTGTCCAGTAGCCCATTAAAGTCGTGTCCTTGAATATTTAGTTTTAACATTGGGCGAGAATCTAAATTTAAAGACAACATAGCCCAATCTACACCTGTGGAGCCTAATCCCCTGGAACCTCTTTCTACACTATGACTAGGAAATTTATTATGTAGGCTGGGTATTATTAACAACTGTGCTATTCTGTCTCCAGGTGAAATTACTGATATACCTCTTGGAGAACTAGCTATAATTTTTATTTCACCTACATAATCGGGATCAATTACCCCGGGACTTATCATAAGTCCTTTTAATGTAGATGAACTACGTCCCAATAATAAGCCTACTGTCCCTTGGGGAAGAGGTCCTTTTATTCCTGTGGGAATGATTTGAATTCCCATCTCTGGAGTTAGTACTGCTCTGGCAGAGGCGCAGATGTCCAACCCTGCGCTCCCTCGGGTTTGTCTGATGAGGGATTTAATGGACAATGTGTCCTGGGCACTACTCTGATGGTGTTGCTGGGTTCCTCCACTGCCCCGTATATTTGTGGTTGTGGGCCCCGGAGCATTGGGCCCGGCTGTCCGTTTTTTGGCAACGGAGCCTGATGCCTTTCTCCACGGTATCGTGGGTAAATACCTGGTCCTTTTCCGTTTTTTGGTAAGGGAGTACCCTCTATGGTAGTTTGAGAACAGCATTCATTAGCCCAATGTCTCCCTCTACGGCATCGTGGGCAAATACCCGGTATTCTATTTCTTTGATACCTAGTTTTGTTAAATCCTCCTCCTATGGGGCAACTCCTTTTAAAATGTCCTGTTTGTTCACAATCATAGCATGTTTTTGGCCTGGTATCTAAAGCCTGTTGTACTGCAGCTGCCAAGACTTGCCCTTGTTCATTAATATCTCTACATAATTTAATATATGTGTTTAAATCTTCATGTCTCCATGGTCTAATAACCTCTCTGCAGCAACGATTTGCTTGGTCATAAGCCAGTTGTTTTATTAATGGCATTGCTTGTTCCGTATCCCCAAAAATTTTGGCAGCCGTTTGAATTAGCCTATCTACAAAGTCAGCGTAAGGTTCATTAGCTCTCTGTATTACCTTAGATAGCTGACCTTGTAAATCTCCATGTCCTTGTAAAGTCTTCCATGCCCTAACTGCGTCTGCAGCAATTTGTGCATATATAGCAGGATCATATTCAATTTGTTGCCGCTGACCCTCATAAGGTCCTTTTCCTAGCAACATTTCTAAATTTCTTTGAGGGTAACCGGCTGCTGCATTTCTCCTAGCTGTCTCTGCACAAAATTCCTCATTGGCAACCTTCCATAACAAATATTGTCCTCCATTTAGCACAGATTTACACATGCTAGCCCAATCTGCTGGCGTCATGTCCAAGTTAGTAATGGACTCGACCATGCTCACCGTGAAGGGAGCTTGGGGACCATAGGTTGTTACAGCCTCCTTTAACTGCTTCACTGTTTTAAAATCTAAAGCACGGTGAATTCGCTGCCCTCCTGCCTGCTCAAGTACAGGGCATGCTAATCTTCGAGGTCCTGTCTCAGGATCCCAATTATCAACTACGGGGTTTGAGGGCCACTCAGCTGTCTCTATCGGTGGGGCTGTTGGTTGAATTAAAGCCTCTTGTGATAAAACGGAGTTAGTAACAGCCTCCTGTTGTGGCCTTTTTTCTAACAACCCCTTTTCCTTTAAATTTTCTTCCTCTGTCTGACTAGCTGGAGAGACCTTCTCTTTTGCTTGATCTAAAATGTCTTTCACCATATTCTGAACCTCTAACAATTTACTTAACATCTTTTCAGTTTGTTTTAATCTACTATAAAGATAACGCAACCCAATAAGATAACACAAAACAAAACCGAAACTGAATGAAGCAAAAACAGAATAAAAAATCGTTGTATCAATTTTCTCTTCCTCAGGGCCGACAAACTTCAAACCTTTAGTCAACCATTTTTTCCAGTTTTCCTGAGAAATTTCTAGGGATAGGCAGCTTGAAAGAAAAACAAAATAAATCAAAAGAAGAACACATTGTTTTCTGAAATGGTCACCCATTCTGCTCGCCCCTGAAGGAGAGCTAAAGAATGGGTGAGCATTTCAAAAAACAATGCGTTCTTGTTTTGATTTATTTTGTTTTTATTTCAAGTTGCCTGTTCCTAGAACTTTCTCAGGCAAACTGGGGAAAATGGTTGGCTCAAGATTTGAAGTTGTTCGCCTCCGAGGAAGAGAAATTGTTAGAGAAAAAAGGCACCCCAGTAAGACCAAGAACAGCTAGGGCATATGTTGATACAATACAAAAATGCAGCCCATGGCTTTTAAACGAGAAGTTGTTAAATATATCAATGGGGCCATCATGGTATCCTGTAGAAGGATTTTTCTTCAACAATAAAGAGATGGCTAGTTCTGTTTACTACAATTGTCTAAGATCTTGGTTTTTACAGATATCTGATTAATTTACAAAGCTAAAGTGTTAAAATATCAACCACTAAATATGAAATCAAGTACTCTTTACTTATTAAGTTCCATAAGGTAATATATTTAATCATTATGTGTGTTTTCATAAATTGGTGAATGCAAAAATGTTTCATATTGCTTTGGTCTGTGTCTTTCCTAAAATAAGGTTCTACTAAGTGTTAAGATTCTATCAGGTGTAATTTACATACAAAGAGTATAAGAAGTTTCAGTTGGGTTTCAATTACAGTATTATAGTACCATAAAAAACATGAAAGTCTTTCATCTTCTTAAAGTGGAGTAATTTGTCTAAATCAGAAATTTTTATAAGGGTTATTTCAGAATGTGAATTTATAAAAAGGGTTAATGGCTAGAAAAGAAATATTAAAAGATTGAAGATGTGAAAATATATTTTAATATGGAAGGTTAAATGAAAAAAATGTTTCTAGGTGAGATAATCTCTGTGTGGTAAAGTAAAATAGTTGTAAAATGCCATTTAAAAAAATTTTGAGAAAACTAGACTTACTTTAAAAGCTTGAGAAAGGAAGAAAGAAAAAAAAAGGTATTTACATGGCAGATTGAGACAAAGTTTCTTAATGGAGTAAAAAAGGCCTTTGGTTGAAGGGCAGCCATGTAAACTAATATTAAGCGATTTAAACAGAGTCTAAGCCTCGTTTAAAAGAGTGAAGCTGTAGGTGGTGAAAAAGTACATTTAAAAGTACAGTATAGATGATAATTAAAAGGCTTTAAAAGGTTAAATTGAAGGTGGTTAAGATGCCTTCATGACAGAGGAAAAAAAAAACCCAGGATAATGGGAAGATAATAGGATAAAAGATATTTAGATAAAGAAGATTAAAAATTTTAAGTGGAAAACTTTAAGACAAAAGTACAGAAAGGTAAGAAAAAAAGAGAGAAGATGTAGGAAGATAAAAAAGATAAGAAGACAAGAATTTTAAACCCACAAAATAGGGAAAAAAAGAAAACTAGGAAGAAAAAAAAGCAACTAAGGGTGAATGTACAAACCTTAGGGGGGGGGGAAAAACTAGAAGATAGAATTAAGATAGAAAATGGTTAAAAATGTAAAGTAAAGGTATTTCAGATAGAAAATGCAAAAAGCTAAGACAACTATTAGATACAGACATTCAAGACAAAAAAAGTTAGAAGAGAGAAGTTTAAAGTCAAATATTGGATAAAATAGAAGATTTAAATGTACTTATTAAAGCAAAAGGAGGGAATTGATAAGGGGCATATATCCCCCAAAGATAAACTTAAAATAACCCTTTTTACTCTAAACTTTTTAAATTTGGATTCATCAGGACTTAGTGCTGCGGAAAGACATATGTATCCAAAAAATGTACATAAGACTAAAGTACTTTGGAAAAATATTCTAACAGGACAATGGAAAGATCCTGACCCAGTGATTTTCTGGAGTTGGGGTTCTTTTTGTTTTTCCACAGGGAGAACAGCAACCGATTTGGATTCCAGAAAGACTAACTAAAACAATTTCTACAGATCGAAAAGAAGATGATTTGACTCAAATCCATAACAGCTGATATTCAGAACTCCAGCTTGGCCATTCTTACATCTGCGACTGTGATTAACCAGGATGCTTTTTTCAATATCTATTTTATTATTTCATTTTTCCACATCATAAGGTTCTATTTTTATTTTTTGAGCTCATACAAACCTAGGTTAATGTTTTTCTGATCAGTTTTATTTTTTGACTGTGGAGTTTTTAAACATTGCAATGGAGATTTCACCTAGGTAAAGCTACAAGGCCTTTATTATTATCTTATGTGTTGTACGTTTGTTTGCACATTTGTGTTTTGTGTTGTATGTCTGTGTGTGCGTATTTCATATATGAGGAGCGCTCATGAGAAAATGGATCCAAATTATTATTATTATTTTTTTTTATTCACGTGATTTAAATGGCTTAATTTAAATTAGGTAAACAGCTGTTAAAGATTATTTTTAAAGGTGGTTAACAGATCTGCTTGTTTACTAATTTAAATCAGGTAAACAGCTGTTAAGGATTGTTTTTTAAGTAGGTTAACAGATCTGTTTGTTTACTTTCACCTTTCCTTTTCATTATATTTAATAATTCTTTTCAGGTTAATGTCTTTTTAGCATCATTGCCAGAATTCCTATCTTCATCCCAATGAATATAACTCAACAAGTATGCTCAATCAAGGAGTCAATTTACTTTGGGAGGCAACGGACTTTGGGAGGAGACGGACAGATTGAAAGATTCCTCCCCTTTGAACTGCTTATAGAACTTGCCTGGACTATGTAACTACGTTTAGTGCAGCAAATTGTGGTAATGCTGGCATATCTTTGCTGATGGTGTCACCAGTGATCTTTGCTGATGGTGTCACCAATGATGCAATTTTTCCAAAGGAACTGTCAATTGGCTTGGTGTCGTGACATTTCTGTATCCTCCTCCCTTCTGCTAGTGATGGTCTAAATTTGGGGGCCAATGGCTATATGCTGGACCGGCAGTCAGTGACGGGTATGATCCAATTGCAATGGTATCAACCTAAGACAGGAGGCTGACGCCTAAAGGTCAGTTACCTAAAGGTCAGTTTTCCGATGACGGGTAAGAACCGTATGTTGAATTGGACAACCTACCAGGCGCGGTCCTTAAGCCACATTAACCTCACTCCCCCACTGGCACCAAGGCCAAATTTGGGGGCCAACAGAGGTGAGGCAAAGAACCTCACCCCCCCACTGGTGCATAGACCTATCCACAAGTATGGCTGTATGCTGGACCGGTAGTCAGTGACGGGTATGATCCAGTTGCAATGGTATCAACCTAAGACAGGAGGCTGACGCCTAAAGGTCAGTTACCTAAAGGTCAGTTTTCCGATGACGGGTAAGAGCCATATGTTGAACTGGACAACCTACCAGGCACGGTCCTTAAGCCACATTACTTGTTGTTTAATTAATCAGAAGGGGGGAGATGCTGGGAGCCATCAGCCAAGTAGGTATGACAAATTCCTTGCCAGCTTACTCCCATGCTGTCTAGTGGAAGGACTTCTGAAAGGTGACCTTGCTCAAGGACCAGGGCAGGATCCGTGTTTAGGGTGTTCCCCCTTTAGAATAGGGCAATTTAGCATAATAGGAGAGTAGGGTGTTTCCCCTTTAGAATAGGGTGGTTTAGTAATAGGAGATTAGGGTGTTCCTCTTTTGGAATAGGGCGTATCCTGCTGCTGAGTTCCTCTTGAGTGCTTAGGGTCAGACAGTATTTTTTGAGAAGCAGAAGCCCATGCGGAGTGGATTTAGGCAGGAGTGGATTTGGGCGGAGTGGATTTGAGCAGAGAACGTGGATTCCCCCAGAACGTGTTTGTAGACGGCCGGTGTGAGTTCGGGAATAAAGAATTGCTGTTTGAATCTACAAGCTGTGTGGAGACTCGTGATTTGTGCCCAGCCAGAGACTGCGGCAACCATACACATAGAACTTAGAACTACTTAATTGTGTCAAGTTTCAAGAGGCTTGCACAAACCGTGCTTGATTTAGAGTTCCAAATTCATGTATCAATATAGGAGAAAAGAGAGTGAAACCTGAAAACTCAAAATTCTTATTGCAAACGAATGCTTCAACCTAGAAGAACGAAATTTGCTGAGTCAAGTGGGATTGGTGTACTGCTCATTACCCCCAAGTATCTTCAAGTTTGGGTGAAAAAACACATGCTGAGATTTCAGGACACTCATAGTATTTTGGAAGCTTGGCAACCCGTATCAAACGAAAGTGTGTTTCACCACTCCCTCCTAGGGCTACTTCAAGAGGAAACAAACCATACACATAGAACTTAGAACTACTTAATTGTGTCAAGTTTTAAGGGGCTAACACAAACCGTGCTTGATTTAGAGTTCCAAATTCATGTATCAATATAGGAGAAAACAGAGTGAAACCTGAAAATTCAAACTCTTATTGCAAACGAATGCTTCAACCTAGAAGAACGAAATTTGCTGAGTCAAGTGGGATTGGTGTCCTGCTCATTACCCCCAAGTATCTTCTAGATTGGGTGAAAAAACATATATGCTGAGATTTCAAGAATCTCGTAGTATTTTGGAAGCTTGGCAACCTCTTCAAAACGAAAGTGTGTTTCGCAACTCCCTCCTAGGGAAACTTCAATAGGACACAAACCATACAGATAGAACTTAGAACTACTTTATTGTGTCAAGTTTCAAGGGGCTAGCACAAACCGTGTTTGATTTGGAGTTCCAAATAATCTATCACTATAGGAGAAAACAGAGTGAAACCTGAAAATTCATACTCTTACTGCCAACGAATGCTTCAACCTAGAAGAACGAAATTTGCTGAACCCAGTGGGATTGGTGTACTGCTCATTATCACCAAGTATCTTCAAGATTGGGTGAAAAAACATATGCTGAGATTTAAGGACACTCATAGTTTTTGGAAGCTTGGCAACCCGTTTCAAAGGAAAGTGTGTTTCACCACTCCCTCCTAGGGCTACTTCAAGAGGAAACAAACCATTCACATAGAACTTAGAACTAGTTTATTGTGTCAAGTTTCAAGGGGCTAGCACAAACCGTGCTTGATTTATAGTTCCAAATTCATGTATCAATACAGGAGAAAACAGAGTGAAACCTGAAAACTCAAACTCTTATTGCAAACGAATGCTTCAACCTAGAAGAACGAAATTTGCTGAGTCATGTGGGAATGGTGTACTGCTCATTACCCCCAAGTATCTTCAAGATTGGGTGAAAAAACATCTGCTGAGATTTCAGGACACTCGTAGTATTTTGGAAGCTTGGCAACCTCTTCCAAACGAAAGTGTGTTTCACAACTCCCTCCTAGGGAAACTTCAATAGGACACAAACCATACAGATAGAACTTAGAACTACTTTATTGTGTCAAGTTTCAAGGGGCTAGCACAAACCGTGTTTGATTTGGAGTTCTAAATTCATCTATCAATATAGGAGAAAACAGAGTGAAACCTGAAAATTCAAACTCTTACTGCCAACGAATGCTTCAACCTAGAAGAACGAAATTTTCTGAACCCAATGGGATTGGTGTACTGCTCATTATCACCAAGTATCTTCAAGATTGGGTGAAAAAACATATGCTGAGATTTCAGGACACTCGTAGTTTTTTGGAAGCTTAGCAACCCCTTTCAAACGAAAGTGTGCTTCACCACTCCCTCCTAGGGCAACTTCAAGAGGAAACAAACCGTACACATAGAACTTAGAACTACTTTAGTGTCAAGTTTCAAGGGGCTAGCACAAACCGTGTTTGATTTTGAGTTCCAAATTCATCTATCAATATAGGAGAAAACAGAGTGAAACCTGAAAATTCAAACTCTTACTGCCAACTAATGCTTCAACCTAGAAGAACGAAATTTGCTGAACCCAGTGGGATTGGTGTACTGCTCATTATCACCAAGTATCTTCAAGATTGGGTGAAAAAACATATGCTGAGATTTCAGGACACTCGTAGTTTTGCGGAAGCTTTGCAACCCGTTTCAAACGAAAGTGTGTTTCACCACTCCCTCCTAGGGCTACTTCAAGAGGAAACAAACCATTAACATAGAACTTAGAACTACTTTATTGTGTCAAGTTTCAAGGGGCTAGCAAAAACCGTGCTTGATTTACAGTTCCAAATTCATGTATCAATATAGGAGAAAACACAGTGAAACCTGAAAATTCAAACTCTTATTGCAAACGAATGCTTCAACCTAGAAGAACGAAATTTGCTGAGCCAAGTGGGCTTGGTGTACTGCTCATTACCACCAAGTATCTTCAAGATTGGGTGAAAAAACATATGCTGAGATTTCAGGACACTCGTAGTATTTTGGAAGCTTGGCAACCTCTTCCAAACGAAAGTGTGTTTCACCACTCCCTCCTAGGGAAACTTCAATTGGACACAAACCATACAGATAGCACTTAGAACTACTTTATTGTGTCAAGTTTCAAGGGGCTAGCACAAACCGTGTTTGATTTGGAGTTCCAAATTCATCTATCAATATAGGAGAAAACAGAGTGAAACCTGAAAATTTAAACTCTTACTGCCAACGAATGCTTCAACCTAGAAGAACGAAATTTGCTGAACCCAGTGGGATTGGTGTACTGCTCATTATCACCAAGTATCTTCAAGATTGGGTGAAAAAACATATGCTGAGATTTCAGGACACTCGTAGTTTTTTTGATGCTTGGCAACCCCTTTCAAACGAAAGTGTGTTTAACCACTCCCTCCTAGGGCTACTTCAAGAGGAAACAAACCATACACATAGAACTTAGAACTACTTAATTGTGTCAAGTTTCAAGAGGCTAGCACAAACCGTGCTTGATTTAGAGTTCCAAATTCATGTATCAATATAGGAGAAAACAGAGTGAAACCTGAAAATTCAAACTCTTATTGCAAACGAATGCTTCAACCTAGAAGAACGAAATTTGCTGATCCAAGTGGGCTTGGTGTACTGCTCATTACCACCAAGAATCTTCAAGATTGGGTGAAAAATCATATGCTGAGATTTCAGGACACTCGTAGGTTTTTGAAAGCTTGGCAACCCGTTTCAAACGATAGTGTGTTTCACCACTCCCTCCTAGGGCTACTTCAAGAGGAAACAAACCATTCACATAGAACTTAGAACTACTTTATTGTGTCAAGTTTCAAGGGGCTAGCACAAACCGTGCTTGATTTAGAGTTCCAAATTCATGTATCAATATAGGAGAAAACAGAGTGAAACTTGAAAATTCAAACTCTTAATGCAATCGAATGCTTCAACCTAGAAGAACAAAATTTGCTGAGCCAAGTGGGATTGGTGTACTGCTCATTACCACCAAGTATCTTCAAGATTCGGTGAAAAAACATATGCTGAGATTTCAGGACACTCGTAGTATTTTGGAAGCTCTGCAACCCCTTCCAAACGAAAGTGTGTTTCACCACTCCCTCCTAGGGAAACTTCAATTGGACACAAACCATACAGATAGAACTTAGAGCTACTTTATTGTGTCAAGTTTCAAGGGGCTAGCACAAACCGTGCTTGATTTAGAGTTCCAAATTCATGTATCAATATAGGAGAAAACAGAGTGAAACCTGAAAACTCAAACTCTTATTTCAAACGAATGCTTCAACCTAGAAGAACGAAATTTGCTGAGTCAAGTGGGATTGGTGTACTGCTCATTACCCCCAAGTATCTTCAAGATTGGGTGAAAAAACATATGCTGAGATTTCAGGACACTCGTAGTTTTTTGGAAGCTTGGCACCCGTTTCAAACCAAAGTGTGTTTCACCACTCCCTCCTAGGGCTACTTGAAGAGGAAACAAACTATACACATAGAACTTAGAACTACGTAATTGTGTCAAGTTTCAAGGGGAAGCACAAACCGTGCTTGATTTAGAGTTCCAAATTCATGTATCAATATAGGAGAAAACAGAGTGAAACCTGAAAATTCAAACTCTTATTGCAGACGAATGCTTCAACCTAGAAGAACGAAATTTGCTTTGCCAAGTAGGCTTGGTGTACTGCTCATTACCACCAAGTATCTTCAAGATTGGGTGAAAAAACATATGCTGAGATTTCAGGACACTCGTAGTATTTTGGAAGCTTGGCAACCTCTTCCAAACGAAAGTGTGTTTCACCACTCCCTCATAGGGAAACTTCAATTGGACACAAACCATACAGATAGAACTTAGAACTACTTTATTGTGTCAAGTTTCAAGGGGCTAGCCCAAACCGTGTTTGATTTGGAGTTCCAAATTCATCTATCAATATAGGAGAAAACAGAGTGAAACCTGAAAATTCAAACTCTTACTGCCAACGAATGCCTCAACCTAGAAGAACGAAATTTGCTGAACCCCGTGGGATTGGTGTACTGCTCATTATCACCAAGTATCTTCAAGATTGGTGAAAAAACATATGCTGAGATTTCAGGACACTCGTAGTATTTTGGAAGCTTGGCAACCTCTTCCAAACGAAAGTGTGTTTCACCACTCCCTCCTAGGGAAACTTCAAGAGGAAACAAACCAGACAGATACAACTTAGAACTACTTTATTGTGTCAAGTTTCCAGGGGCTATCACAAACCGTGTTTGAGTTAGAGTTAAAAATTCATGTATAAATATAGGAGAAAACAGCGTGAACCCCGAAACTTCAAACTTTTATTGAAAACGAATGCGTCAACCTAGAAGAATGAAATTTGCTTAGCCAAGTGAAACTGGTGTACTGCTCATTACCACCAAGTATCTTCAAGATTGGGTGAAAAAGCATATGCTGAGATTTCAGGACACTTGTAGTTTTTTGGAAGCTTGGCAACCCTTTCAAACAAAAGTGTGCTTCACCACTCCCTCCTAGGGCAACTTCAAGAGGAAACAAACCGTACAGATAGAACTTAGAACTACTTTATTGTGTCAAGTTTCAAAGGGCTAGCAGAAACCGTTCTTGATTTAGAGTTCCAAATTCATGTATCAATATAGGAGAAAACAGAGTGAAACCTGAAAACTCAAACTCTTATTGCAAACGAATGCTTCAACCTAGAAAAGCGAAATTTGCTGAGTCAAGTGGGATTGGTGTACTGCTCATTACCCCCACGTATCTTCAAGATTGGGTGAAAAAACATATGCTGAGATTTCAGGACACTCGTAGTTTTTTGGAAGCTTGGCAACCCGTTTAAAACGAAAGTGTGTTTCACCACTCCCTCCTAGGGCTACTTCAAGAGGAAACAAACCATACACATAGAACTTAGAACTAGTTAATTGTGTCAAGTTTCAAGGGGCTAGCACAAACCGTGCTTGATTTAGAGTTCTAAATTCATGTATCAATATAGGAGAAAACAGAGTGAAACCTGAAAATTCAAACTCTTACTGCCAAGGAATGCTTCAACCTAGAAGAACGAAATTTGCTGAGCCAAGTGGGATTGGTGTACTGCTCATTACCACCAAGGATATTCAAGATTGGGTGAAAAAACATATGCTGAGATTTTCAGGACACTCGTAGTATTTTGGAATCTTGTCAACCTCTTTCAAATGAAAGTGTGTTTCACCACTCCCTCCTAGGGAAACTTCAATTGGACACAAACCATACAGATAGAACTTAGAACTACTTTATTGTGTCAAGTTTCAAGGGGCTAGCACAAACCGCGTTTGATTTGGAGTTCCAAATTCATCTATCAATATAGGAGAAAACAGAGTGAAACCTGAAAATTCAAACTCTTACTGCCAACGAATGCTTCAACCTAGAAGAACGAAATTTGCTGAGTCAAGTGGGATTGGTGTACTGCTCAATACCCACAAGTATCTTCAAGATTGGGTGAAAAAACACATGCTGAGATTTCAGGAC
>NW_027514692.1:49283-105557 GCF_048772815.1 Callospermophilus lateralis | reverse complement strand
ACTTGGCTCAGCAAATTTCGTTCTTCTAGGTTGAAGCATTCGTTGGCAGTAAGAGTTTGAATTTTCAGGTTTCACTCTGTTTTCTCCTATATTGATACATGAATTTGGAACTCTAAATCAAGTAAGGTATGTGTAAGCCCCTTGAAACTTTACACAATAAAGTATTTCTAAGTTCTATCTGTGCGGTTTGTTTCCTCTTGGAGTTGCCCTAGGAGGGAGTGGTGAAGCACACATTCGTTTGAAAGGGGTTGCCAAGCTTCCAAAAAACTACGAGTGTCCTGAAATCTCAGCATATGTTTTTTCACCCAATCTTGAAGATACATGGTGGTAATGAGCAGTACACCAATCCCACTTGGCTAAGCAAATATCGTTCTTCTAGGTTGAAGCATTCGTTTCAATAAAAGTTTGAAATTTCGGGTTTCACGCTGTTTTCTCCTATATTTATACATGAATTTGGAACTCTAACTCAAACACGTTTTGTGCTAGCCCCTTGAAACTTGACACAATAAAGTAGTTCTAAGTTCTATCTGTATGGTTTGTTTTCTCTTGCAGTTTCCCTAGGAGGGAGTGGTGAAACACACTTTCGTTTGGAAGAGGTTGCCAAGCTTCCAAAATACTATGAGTGTCGTGAAATCTCAGCATATGTTTTTTCACCTAATCTTGAAGATACTTGGTGGTAATGAGAAGTAAACCAATCCCACTTGGCTCAGCAAATTTCGTTCTTCTAGGTTGAAGCATTCGTTGGCAGTAAGAGTTTGAATTTTCAGGTTTCACTCTGTTTTCTCCTATATTGATACATGAATTTGGAACTCTAAATCAAGTAAGGTATGTGTAAGCCCTTTGAAACTTGACACAATGAAGTATTTCTAAGTTCTATCTGTGCGGTTTGTTTCCTCTTGGAGTTGCCCTAGGAGGGAGTGGTGAAGCACACATTCGTTTGAAAGGGGTTGCCAAGCTTCCAAAAAACTACGAGTGTCCTGAAATCTCAGCATATGTTTTTTCACCCAATCTTGAAGATACATGGTGGTAATGCGCAGTACACCAATCCCACTTGGCTAAGCAAATATCGTTCTTCTAGGTTGAAGCATTCGTTTCAATAAAAGTTTGAAATTTCGGGTTTCACGCTGTTTTCTCCTATATTTATACATGAATTTGGAACTGTAACTCAAACACGGTTTGTGCTAGCCCCTTGAAACTTGACACAATAAAGTAGTTCTAAGTTCTATCTGTATGGTTTGTTTCCTCTTGAAGTTTCCCTAGGAGGGAGTTGTGAAACACACTTTCGTTTGGAAGAGGTTGCCAAGCTTTCAAAATACTACGAGTATGCTGAAATCTCAGCATATGTTTTTTCACCCAATCTTGAAGATACTTGGGGGTAATGAGCAGTACACCAATCCCACTTGAATCAGCAAATTTCGTTCTTCTAGGTTGAAGCATTCGTTTGCAATAAGAGTTTGAATTTTCAGGTTTCACTCTGTTTACTCCTATATTGATACATGAATTTGGAACTCTAAATCAAGCTCGGTTTGTGCTAGCCCGTTAAAACGTGACACAATTAAGTAGTTCTAAGTTCTATGTGTATGGTTTGTTTCCTCTTGAAGTAGCCCTATGAGGGAGTGGTGAAACACACTTTCGTTTGATACGGGTTGCCAAGCTTCCAAAATACTATGAGTGTCCTGAAATCTCAGCATGTGTTTTTTCACCCAATCTTGAAGATACTTGGGGGTAATGAGTAGTACACCAATCCCACTTGACTCAGCAAATTTCGTTCTTCTAGGTTGAAGCATTCGTTTGCAATAAGAATTTTGAGTTTTCAGGTTTCACTCTGTTTTCTCCTATATTGATACATGAATTTGGAACTCTAAATCAAGCACGGTTTGTGCAAGCCTCTTGAAACTTGACACAATTAAGTAGTTCTAAGTTCTATGTGTATGGTTTGTTACCTCTTGAAGTAGCCCTAGGAGGGAGTGGTGAAACACACTTTCGTTTGAAACGGTTGCCAACCTTCCAAAAAGCTAGGATTGTCCTGAAATCTCAGCATATGTTTTTCACCCAATCTTGAAGATACTTGGTGATAATGAGCAGTACACCCATCCCACTGGGTTCAGCAAATTTCGTTCTTCTAGGTTGAAGCATTCGTTGGCAGTAAGAGTTTGAATTTTCAGGTTTCACTCTGTTTTCTCCTATATTGATAGATGAATTTGGAACTCCAAATCAAACACGGTTTGTGCTAGCCCCTTGAAACTTGACACAATAAAGTATTTCTAAGTTCTATCTGTATGGTTTGTGTCCAATTGAAGTTTCCCTTGGAGGGAGCGGTGAAACACACTTTCATTTGAAACAGGTTGACAAGCTTCCAAAATACTACGAGTGTCCTGAAATCTCAGCATATGTTTTTTCACCTAATCTTGAAGATACTTGGTGGTAATGAGCAGTAAACCAATCCCACTTGGCTCAGCAAATTTCGTTCTTCTAGGTTGAAGCATTCCTTGGCAGTAAGAGTTTGAATTTTCAGGTTTCACTCTGTTTACTCCTATATTGATACATGAATTTGGAACTCTAAATCAAGCACGGTTTGTGCTAGCCCCTTGAAACTTGACACAATTAACTAGTTCTAAGTTCTATGTGTATGGTTTGTTTCCTCTTGAAGTAGCCCTAGGAGGGAGTGGTGAAACACACTTTCGTTTTAAACGGGTTGCCAAGCTTCCAAAAAACTACGAGTGTCCTGAAATCTCAGCATATGTTTTTTCACCCAATCTTGAAGATACTTGGGGGTAATGAGCAGTACACCAAGCCCACTTGGCTCAGCAAATTTCGTTCCTCTAGGTTGAAGCATTCGTTTGCAATAAGAGTTTGAGTTTTCAGGTTTCACTCTGTTTTCTCCTATATTGATACATGAATTTGGAACTCTAAATCAAGAACGGTTTTGTGCTAGCCCTTTGAAACTTGACACAATAAAGTAGTTCTAAGTTCTATCTGTACGGTTTGTTTCCTCTTGAAGTTGCCCTAGGAGGGAGTGGTGAAGCACACTTTTGTTTGAAAGGGGTTGCCAAGCTTCCAAAAAACTACAAGTGTCCTGAAATCTCAGCATATGCTTTTTCACCCAATCTTGAAGATACTTGGTGGTAATGAGCAGTACACCAGTCCCACTTGGCTAAGCAAATTTCATTCTTCTAGGTTGAAGCATTCGTTTTCAATAAAAGTTTGAAGTTTCGGGGTTCACGCTGTTTTCTCCTATATTTATAGATGAATTTTTAACTCTAAAAACACGGTTTGTGATAGCCCCTGGAAACTTGACACAATAAAGTAGTTCTAAGTTGTATCTGTCTGGTTTGTTTCCTCTTGAAGTTTCCCTAGGAGGGAGTGGTGAAACACACTTTCGTTTGGAAGAGGTTGCCAAGCTTCCAAAATACTACGAGTGTCCTGAAATCTCAGCATATGTTTTTTCACCCAATCTTGAAGATACTTGGAGGTAATGATCAGTACACCAATCCCACTTGACTCAGCAAATTTCGTTCTTCTAGGTTGAAGCATTCGTTTGCAATAAGAATTTTGAATTTTCAGGTTTCACTCTGTTTTCTCCTATATTGATACATGAATTTGGAACTCTAAATCAAGCACGGTTTGTGCTAGCCCCTTAAAACGTGACACAATTAAGTAGTTCTAAGTTCTATGTGTATGGTTTGTTTCCTCTTGAAGTAGCCCTAGGAGGGAGTGGTTAAACACACTTTCGTTTGAAAGGGGTTGCCAAGCATCCAAAAAACTACGAGTGTCCTGAAATCTCAGCATATGTTTTTTCACCCAATCTTGAAGATACTTGGTGATAATGAGCAGTACACCCATCCCACTGGGTTCAGCAAATTTCGTTCTTCTAGGTTGAAGCATTCGTTGGCAGTAAGAGTTTGAATTTTCAGGGTTCACTCTGTTTTCTCCTATATTGATAGATGAATTTGGAACTCCAAATCAAACACGGTTTGGGCTAGCCCCTTGAAACTTGACACAATAAAGTAGTTCTAAGTTCTATCTGTATGGTTTTTGTCCAATTGAAGTTTCCATAGGAGGGAGTGGTGAAACACACTTTCGTTTGGAAGAGGTTGCCAAGCTTCCAAAATACTACGAGTGTCCTGAAATCTCAGCATATGTTTTTTCACCCAATCTTGAAGATACTTGGTGGTAATGAGCAGTACACCAAGCCTACTTGGCTAAGCAAATTTCGTTCTTCTAGGTTGAAGCATTCGTTTGCAATAAGAGTTTGAATTTTCAGGTTTCACTCTGTTTTCTCCTATATTGATACATGAATTTGGAACTCTAAATCAAGCACGGTTTGTGCTAGCCCCTTGAAACTTGACACAATTAAGTAGTTCTAAGTTCTATGTGTATAGTTTGTTTCCTCTTCAAGTAGCGTTAGGAGGGAGTGGTGAAACACACTTTGGTTTGAAACGGGTTGCCAAGCTTCCAAAAAACTACGAGTGTCCTGAAATCTCAGCATATGTTTTTTCACCCAATCTTGAAGATACTTGGGGGTAATGAGCAGTACACCAATCCCACTTGACTCAGCAAATTTCGTTCTTCTAGGTTGAAGCATTCGTTTGAAATAAGAGTTTGAGTTTTCAGGTTTCACTCTGTTTTCTCCTATATTGATACATGAATTTGGAACTCTAAATCAAGCACGGTTTGTGCTAGCCCCTTGAAACTTGACACAATTAAGTAGTTCTAAGTTCTATGTGTATGGTTTGTTTCCTCTTGAAGTAGCCCTAGGAGGGAGTGGTTAAACACACTTTCGTTTGAAAAGGGTTGCCAAGCATCCAAAAAACTACGAGTGTCCTGAAATCTCAGCATATGTTTTTTCACCCAATCTTGAAGATACTTGGTGATAATGAGCAGTACACCAATCCCACTGTGTTCAGCAAATTTCGTTCTTCTAGGTTGAAGCATTCGTTGGCAGTAAGAGTTTGAATTTTCAGGTTTCACTCTGTTTTCTCCTATATTGATAGATGAATTTGGAACTCCAAATCAAACACGGTTTGTGCTAGCCCCTTGAAACTTGACACAATAAAGTAGTTCTAAGTTCTATCTGTATGGTTTGTGTCCAATTGAAGTTTCCCTAGGAGGGAGTGGTGAAACACACTTTCGTTTGGAATAGGTTGCCAAGCTTCCAAAATACTACGAGTGTCCTGAAATCTCAGCATATGTTTTTTCACCCAATCTTGAAGATACTTGGTGGTAATGAGCAGTACACCAAGCCCACTTGGCTAAGCAAATTTCCTTCTTCTAGGTTGAAGCATTCGTTTGCAATAAGAGTTTGAATTTTCAGGTTTCACTCTGTTTTCTCCTATATTGATACATGAATTTGGAACTCTAAATCAAGCACGGTTTGTGCTAGCCTCTTGAAACTTAACACAATTAAGTAGTTCTAAGTTCTATGTGTATGGTTTGTTTCCTCTTGAAGTAGCCCTAGGAGGGAGTGGTGAAACACACTTTGGTTTGAAACGGGTTGCCAAGCTTCCAAAAAACTACGAGTATCCTGAAATCTCAGCATATGTTTTTTCACCCAATCTTGAAGATACTTGGGGGTAATGAGCAGTACACCAATCCCACTTGACTCAGCAAATTTCGTTCTTCTAGGTTGAAGCATTCGTTTGAAATAAGAGTTTGAGTTTTCAGGTTTCACTCTGTTTTCTCCTATATTGATACATGAATTTGGAACTCTAAATAAAGCACGGTTTGTGCTAGCCCCTTGAAACTTGACACAATAAAGAAGCTCTAAGTTCTATCTGTATGGTTTGTGTCCAATTGAAGTTTCCCTAGGAGGGAGTGGTGAAACACACTTTCGTTTGGAAGGGGTTGCAGAGCTTCCAAAATACTACGAGTGTCCTGAAATCTCAGCATATGTTTTTTCACCGAATCTTGAAGATACTGGGTGGTAATGAGCAGTACACCAATCCCACTTGGCTCAGCAAATTTCGTTCTTCTAGGTTGAAGCATTCTATTGCATTACGAGTTTGAATTTTCAAGTTTCACTCTGTTTTCTCCTATATTGATACATGAATTTGGAACTCTAAATCAAGCACGGTTTGTGCTAGCCCCTTGAAACTTGACACAATAAAGTAGTTCTAAGTTATATGTGAATGGTTTGTTTAATCTTGAAGTAGCCCTAGGAGGGAGTGGTGAAGCACACTTTCGTTTGAAAGGGGTTGCCAAGCTTCCAAAAAACTACGAGTGTCCTGAAATCTCAGCATATGTTTTTTCACCCAATCTTGAAGATACTTGGTGGTAATGAGCAGTACACCAATCCCACTTGGCTAAGCAAATTTCGTTATTCTAGGTTGAATCATTCGTTTGCAATATAAGTTTGAAATTTCGGGTTTCACGCTGTTTTCTCCTATATTTATACATGAATTTGGAACTCTAACTCAAACACGGTTTGTGCTAGCCCCTTGAAACTTGACACAATAAAGTAGTTCTAAGTTCTATGTGTATGGTTTGTTTCCTCTTGAAGTTTCCCTAGGAGGGAGTGGTGAAACACACTTTCGTTTGGAAGAGGTTGCCAAGCTTCCAAAATACTACGAGTGTCCTGAAATCTCAGCATATTTTTTTTTACCCAATCTTGAAGATACTTGGTGGTAATGAGCAGTACACCAAGCTCACTTGGCTCAGCAAATTTCGTCCTCCTAGGTTGAAGCATTCGTTTGCAATAAGAGTTTGAATTTTCAGGTTTCACTCTGTTTTCTCCTATATTGATACACGAATTTGGAACTCTAAATCAAGCACGGTTTGTGCTAGCCTCTTGAAACTTGACACAATTAAGTAGTTCTAAGTTCTATGTGTATGGTTTGTTTCCTCTTGAAGTAGCCCTAGGAGGGAGTGGTGAAACACACTTTCGTTTGAAACGGGTTGCCAAGCTTCCAAAAAATTACGAGTGTCCTGAAATCTCAGCATATGTTTTTTCACCCAATCTTGAAGATACTTGGTGATAATGAGCAGTACACCAATCCTACTGGGTTCAGCAAATTTCGTTCTTCTAGGTTGAAGCATTCGTTGGCAGTAAGAGTTTGAATTTTCAGGTTTCACTCTGTTTTCTAGTATACTGATAGATGAATTTGGAACTCCAAATCAAACACGGTTTGTGCTAGCCCCTTGAAACTTGACACAATAAAGTAGTTCTAAGTTCTATCTGTATGGTTTGTGCCCAATTGAAGTTTCCCTAGGAGGGAGTGGTGAAACACCCTTTCGTTTGGAAGAGGTTGCCAAGCTTCCATAATACTACGAGTGTCCTGAAATCTCAGCATATGTTTTTTCACCCAATCTTGAAGACACTTGGTGGTAATGAGCAGTACACAAATCCCACTTGGCTCAGCAAATTTCGTTCTTCTAGGTTGAGGCATTCGTTTGCAATAAGATTTGAATTTTCAGGTTTCACTCTGTTTTCTCCTACATTGATACATGAATTTGGAACTCTAAATCAAGCACGGTTTGTACAGGCCCCTTGAAACTTGACACAATAAAGTAGTTCTAAGTTCTATGTGAATGGTTTGTTTCCTCTTGAAGTAGCCCTAGGAGGGAGTGGTGAAACACACTTTCGTTTGAAACAGGTTGCCAAGCTTCCAAAAAACTACAAGTGTCCTGAAATCTCAGCATATGTTTTTTCACCCAATCTTGAACATACTTGGTGATAATGAGCAGTACACCAATCCCACTTGGCTCAGCAAATTTCGTTCTTCTAGGTTGAAGCATTCGTTGGCAGTAAGAGTTTGAATTTTCAGGTTTCACTCTGTTTTCTCCTATATTGATAGATGAATTTGGACTCCAAATCAAACACGGTTTGTGCTAGCCCCTTGAAACTTGACACAATAAAGTAGTTCTAAGTTCTATCTGTATGGTTTGTGTCCAATTGAAGTTTCCCTAGGAGGGAGTGGTGAAACACACTTTCGTTTGGAAGAGGTTGCCAAGCTTCCAAAATACTACGAGTGTCCTGAAATCACAGCATACGTTTTTTCACCCAATGTAGAAGATACTTGGGGGTAATGAGCAGTACACCAATCCCACTTGAGTCAGCAAATTTCGTTCTTCTAGGTTGAAGCTTTCGTTTGCAATAAGAGTTTGAGTTTTCAGGTTTCACTCTGTTTTCTCCTATATTGATACATGAATTTGGAACTCTAAATCAAGAACGGTTTGTGCTAGCCCCTTGAAACTTGACACAATAAAGTAGTTCTAATTTCTATCTGTACGGTTTGTTTCCTCTTGAAGTTTCCCTAGGAGGGAGTGGTGAAACACACTTTCGTTTGGAAGAGGTTGCCAAGCTTCCAAAATACTACGAGTGTCCTGAAATCTCAGCATATGTTTTTTCACCCAATCTTGAAGATACTTGGTGATAATGAGCAGTACACCAATCCCACTGGGTTCAGCAAATTTCGTTCTTCTAGGTTGAAGCATTCGTTGGCAGTAAGAGTTTGAATTTTCAGGTTTCACTCTGTTTTCTCCTATATTGATACATGAATTCGGAACTCAAAATCAAGCACGGTTTGTGCTAGCCCCTTGAAACTTGACACAATAAAGTAGTTCTAAGTTCTATGTGAATGGTTTCTGTCCAATTGAAGTTTCCCTAGGAGGGAGTGGTGAAACACACTTTCGTTTGGAAGAGGTTGCCAAGCTTCCAAAATACTACGAGTGTCCTGAAATCTTAGCATATGTTTTTTCACCCAATCTTGAAGATACTTGGTGGTAATGAGCAGTAAACCAATCCCACTTGGCTAAGCAAATTTTGTTCTTCTAGGTTGAGGCATTCGTTTGCAATAATAGTTTGAATTTTCAGGCTTCACTCTGTTTTCTCCTATATTGATACATGAATTTGGAACTCTAAATCAAGCACGGTTTGTGCTAGCCCCTTGAAACTTGACACAATAAAGTAGTTCTAAGTTCTATCTCTATGGTTTGTGTCCTATTGAAGTTTCCCTAGGAGGGAGTTGCAAAACACACTTTCGTTTGGAAGAGGTTGCCAAGCTTCCAAAATACTACGAGTGTCCTGAAATCTCAGCATATGTTTTTTCACCCAATCTTGAAGTTACTTGGTGGTAATGAGCAGTACACCAATCCCACATGACTCAGCAAATTTCGTTCTTCTAGGTTGAAGCATTCGTTTTCAATATAGGTTTGAAATTTCGGGTTTCACGTTGTTTTCTCCTATATTTATACATGAATTTGGAACTCTAACTCAAACACGGTTTGTGCTAGCCCCTTGAAACTTGACACAATAAAGTAGTTCTAAGTTCTATGTGTATGCTTTGTTTCCTCTTGAAGTTTCCCTAGGAGGGAGTGGTGAAACACACTTTCGTTTGGAAGAGGTTGCCAAGCTTCCAAATAACTATGAGTGTCCTGAAATCTCAGCATATGTTTTTTTCACCCAATCTTGAAGATACTTGGTGGTAATGAGCAGTCCACCAAGCCCACTTGGCTCAGCAAATTTCGTCCTCCTAGGTTGAAGCATTCGTTTGCAATAAGAGTTTGAATTTTCAGGTTTCACTCTGTTTTCTCCTATATTGATACACGAATTTGGAACTCTAAATCAAGCACGGTTTGTGCTAGCCTCTTGAAACTTGACACAATTAAGTAGTTCTAAGTTCTATGTGTATGGTTTGTTTCCTCTTGAAGTAGCCCTAGGAGGGAGTGGTGAAACACACTTTCGTTTGAAACGGGTTGCCAAGCTTCCAAAAAACTACGAGTGTCCTGAAATCTCAGCATATGTTTTTTCACCCAATCTTGAAGATACTTGGTGATAATGAGCAGTACACCAATCCCACTGGGTTCAGCAAATTTCGTTCTTCTAGGTTGAAGCATTCGTTGGCAGTAAGAGTTTGAATTTTCAGGTTTCACTCTGTTTTCTAGTATACTGATAGATGAATTTGGAACTCCAAATCAAACACGGTTTGTGCTAGCCCCTTGAAACTTGACACAATAAAGTAGTTCTAAGTTCTATCTGTATGGTTTGTGCCCAATTGAAGTTTCCCTAGGAGGGAGTGGTGAAACACCCTTTCGTTTGGAAGAGGTTGCCAAGCTTCCAAAATACTACGAGTGTCCTGAAATCTCAGCATATGTTTTTTCACCCAATCTTGAAGATACTTGGTGGTAATGAGCAGTACACAAATCCCACTTGGCTCAGCAAATTTCGTTCTTCTAGGTTGAGGCATTCGTTTGCAATAAGATTTGAATTTTCAGGTTTCACTCTGTTTTCTCCTACATTGATACATGAATTTGGAACTCTAAATCAAGCACGGTTTGCGCTAGCCCCTTGAAACTTGACACAATAAAGTAGTTCTAAGTTCTATGTGAATGGTTTGTTTCCTCTTGAAGTAGCCCTAGGAGGGAGTGGTGAAACACACTTTCGTTTGAAACAGGTTGCCAAGCTTCCAAAAAACTACGAGTGTCCTGAAATCTCAGCATATGTTTTTTCACCCAATCTTGAACATACTTGGTGATAATGAGCAGTACACCAATCCCACTGGGTTCAGCAAATTTCGTTCTTCTAGGTTGAAGCATTCGTTGGCAGTAAGAGTTTGAATTTTCAGGTTTCACTCTGTTTTCTCCTATATTGATAGATGAATTTGGAACTCCAAATCAAACACGGTTTGTGCTAGCCCCTTGAAACTTGACACAATAAAGTAGTTCTAAGTTCTATCTGTATGGTTTGTGTCCAATTGAAGTTTCCCTAGGAGGGAGTGGTGAAACACACTTTCGTTTGGAAGAGGTTGCCAAGCTTCCAAAATACTACGAGTGTCCTGAAATCACAGCATATGTTTTTTCACCCAATCTTGAGATACTTGGTGGTAATGAGCAGTACACCAATCCCACTTGGCTCAGCAAATTTCATTCTTCTAAGTTGAAGCATTCGTTTGCAATAATAGTTTGAATTTTCAGGTTTCACTCTGTTTTCTCCTATATTGATACATGAATTTGGAACTCTAAATAAAGCAGGGTTTGTTCTAGAACCTTGAAACTTGACACAATAAAGTAGTTCTCATTTCTATCTGTATGGTTTGTGTCCTATTGAAGTTTCCCTAGGAGGGAGTTGCGAAACACACTTTCGTTTGGAAGAGGTTGCCAAGCTTCCAAAGTACTACGAGTGTCCTGAAATCTCAGCATATGTTTTTTCACCCAATCTAGAAGATACTTGGGGGTAATGAGCAGTACACCAATCCCACTTGAGTCAGCAAATTTCGTTCTTCTAGGTTGAAGCTTTCGTTTGCAATAAGAGTTTAGTTTTCAGGTTTCACTCTGTTTTCTCCTATATTGATACATGAATTTGGAACTCTAAATCAAGAACGGTTTGTGCTAGCCCCTTGAAACTTGACACAATAAAGTAGTTCTAAGTTCTATCTGTACGGTTTGTTTCCTCTTGAAGTTTCCCTAGGAGGGAGTGGTGAAACACACTTTCGTTTGGAAGAGGTTGCCAAGTTTCCAAAATACTACGAGTGTCCTGAAATCACAGCATACGTTTTTTCACCCAATGTAGAAGATACTTGGTGGTAATGAGCAGTACTCCAATCCCACTTGGCTAAGCAAATTTCGTTCTTCTAGGTTGAAGCATTCGTTTTCAATAAAAGTTTGAAATTTCGGGTTTCACGCTGTTTTCTCCTATATTTATACATGAATTTGGAACTCTAACTCAAACACGGTTTGTGCTAGCCCCTTGAAACTTGACACAATAAAGTAGTTCTAAGTTCTATCCGTATGGTTTGTTTCCTCTTGAAGTTTCCCTAGGAGGGAGTGGTGAAACACACTTTCGTTTGGAAGAGGTTGCCAAGCTTCCAAAATACTACGAGTGTCCTGAAATCTCAGCATATGTTTTCTCACCCAATCTTGAAGATACTTGGTGGTAATGAGCAGTACACCAATCCCACTTGGCTCAGCAAATTTCGTTCTTCTAGGTTGAAGCATTCGTTTGCAATAAGATTTTGAATTTTCAGGTTTCACTCTGTTTTCTCTTATATTGATACATGAATTTGGAACTCTAAATCAAACACGGTTTGTGCTAGCCCCTTGAAACTTGACACAATAAAGTAGTTCTAAGTTCTATCTGTACGGTTTGTTTCCTCTTGAAGTTGCCCTAGGAGAAAGTGGTGAAGCACACTTTCGTTTGAAAGGGGTTGCCAAGCTTCCAAAAAACTATGAGTGTCCTGAAATCTCAGCATGAGTTTTTTCACCCAATCTTGAAGATTCTTGGTGATAATGAGCAGTACAAAAATCCCACTGGGTTCAGCAAATTTCGTTCTTCTAGGTTGAAGCATTCGTTGGCAGTAAGAGTTTGAATTTTCAGGTTTCACTCTGTTTTCTCCTATATTGATAGATGAATTTGGAACTCGAAATCAAACACGGTTTGTGCTAGCCCCTTGAAACTTTACACAATAGAGTAGTTCTAAGTTCTATGTGTATGGTTTGTGTCCTATTGAAGTTTCCCTAGGAGGGAGTGGTGAAACACACTTTCGTTTGGAAGAGGTTGCCAAGCTTCCAAAATACTAGGCGTGTCCTGAAATCACAGCATATGTTTTTTCACCCAATATTGAAGATACTTGGTGGTAATGAGCAGTACACCAAGCCCACTTGGCTCAGCAAATTTCGTTGTTCTAGGTTGAAGCATTCGTTTGCAATAAGAGTTTGAATTTTCAGGTTTCACTCTGTTTTCTCCTATATTGATACTTGAATTTGAACTCTAAATCAAGCACGGTTTGTGCTTGCTCCTTGAAACTTGACACAATAAAGTAGTTCTAAGTTCTATCTGTATGGTTTGTGTCCTATTGACGTTTCCCTAAGAGGGAGTTGTGAAACACACTTTCGTTTGGAAGAAATTTCCAAGCTTCCAAAATACTACGAGTGTCCTGAAATCTCAGCATATGTTTTTTCACCCAATGTAGAAGATACTTGGGGGTAATGAGCAGTACACCAATCCCACTTGAGTCAGCAAATTTCGTTCTTCTAGGTTGAAGCATTCGTTTGCAATAACAGTATGAGTTTTCAGGTTTCACTCTGTTTTCTCCTATATTGATACATGAATTTGGAACTCTAAATCAAGAACGGTTTGTGCTAGCCCCTTGAAACTTGACACAATAAAGTAGTTCTAAGTTCTATCTGTACGGTTTGTTTCCTCTTGAAGTTTCCCTAGGAGGGAGTGGTGAAGCACACTTTCGTTTGAAAGGGGTTGCCAAGCTTCCAAAAAAATACGAGTGTCCTGAAATCTCAGCATATGTTTTTTCACCCAATCTTGAAGATACTTGGTGGTAATGAGCAGTACACCAATCCCACTTGGCTAGGCAAATTTAGTTCTTTTAGGTTGAAGCATTCGTTTTCAATAAAAGTTTGAAATTTCGGGTTTCACGCTGTTTTCTCCTATATTTATACATGAATTTGGAACTCTAACTCAAACACGGTTTGTGCTAGCCCCTTGAAACGTGACACAATAATGTAGTTCTAAGTTCTATCTGTATGGTTGTTTTCTCTTGATGTTTCCCTAGGAGGGAGTGGTGAAACACACTTTCGTTTGAAACGGGTTGCCAAGCTTCCAAAAAACTACGAGTGTCCTGAAATCTCAGCATATGTTTTTTCACCCAATCTTGAAGATACTTGGTGATAATGAGCAGTACACCAATCCCACTAGGTTCAGCAAATTTCCTTCTTCTAGGTTGAAGCATTCGTTGGCAGTAAGAGTTTGAATTTTCAGGTTTCACTCTGTTTTCTCCGATACTGATAGATGAATTTGGAACTCCAAATCAAACAAGGTTTGTGCTAGCCCCTTTAAACTTGACACAATAAAGTAGTTCTAAGTTCTATCTGTATGGTTTGTGTCCAATTGAAGTTTCCCTAGGAGGGAGTGGTGAAACACACTTTCGTTTGGAATAGGTTGCCAAGCTTCCAAAATACTACGAGTGTCCTGAAATCTCAGCATATGTTTTTTCACCCAATCTTGAAGATACTTGGTGGTAATGAGCAGTACACCAATCCCACTTGGCTCAGCAAATTTCGTTCTTCTAGGTTGAGGCATTCGTTTGCAATAAGAGTTTGAATTTTCAGGTTTCACTCTGTTTTCTCCTACATTGATAGATGAATTTGGAACTCCAAATCAAACACGGTGTGTGCTAGCCCCTTGAAACTTGACACAATAAAGTAGTTCTAAGTTCTATCTGTATGGTTTGTGTCCAATGAAGTTTTCCTAGGAGGGAGTGGTGAAACACACTTTCGTTTGGAAGAGGTTGCCAAGCTTCCAAAATACTACGAGTGTCCTGAAATCTCAGCATATGTTTTTTCACCCAATCTTGAAGATACTTGGGGGTAATGAGCTGTACACCAATCCCACTTGACTCAGCAAATTTCGTTCTTCTAGGTTGAAGCATTCGTTTGCAATAATAGTTTGAATTTTCAGGCTTCACTCTGTTTTCTCCTATATTGATACATGAATTTGGAACTCTAAATCAAGCACGGTTTGTGCTAGCCCCTTGAATCTTGACACAATAAAGTAGTTCTAAGTTCTATCTGTATGGTTTGTGTCCTATTGAAGTTTCCCTAGGAGGGAGTTGCGAAACACACTTTCGTTTGGAAGAGGTTGCCAAGCTTCCAAAATACTACGAGTGTCCTGAAATCTCAGCATATGTTTTTTCACCCAATCTTGAAGATACTTGGTGTTAATGAGCAGTACACCAATCCCACTTGACTCAGCAAATTTCGTTCTTCTAGGTTGAAGCATTCATTTGCAATAAGAGTTTGAGTTTTCAGGTTTCACTCTGTTTTCTCCTATATTGATACATGTATTTGGAACTCTAAATCAAGCACGGTTTGTGCTAGCCCCTTGAAACTTGACACAATAAAGTAGTTCTAAGTTCTTTCTGTACGGTTTGTTGCCTCTTGATGTTGCCCTAGGAGGGAGTGGTGAAACACACTTTCATATGAAAGGGGTTGCCAATCTTCCAAAAAACTACGAGTGTCCTGAAATCTCAGCATATGTTTTTTCACCCAATCTTGAAGATACTTGGTGGTAATGAGCAATACACCAGTCCCACTTGGCTAAGCAAATTTCGTTCTTCTAGGTTGAAGCATTCGTTTTCAATAAAAGTTTGAAATTTCGGTTTTCACGCTGTTTTCTCCTATATTTATACATGAATTTGGAACTCTAACTCAAACACGGTTTGTGCTAGCCCCTTGAAACTTGACACAATAATGTAGTTCTAAGTTTTATCTGTATGGTTTGTTTCCTCTTGGAGTTTCCCTAAGAGGGAGTGGTGAAACACACTTTCGTTTGGAAGAGAGTGCAAAGCTTCCAAAATACTACGAGTGTCCTGAAATCTCTGCATATGTTTTTTCACCCAATCTTGAAGATACTTGGTGGTAATGAGCAGTACACCAGTCCCACTTGGCTCAGCAAATTTCGTTCTTCTAGGTTGAAGCATTCGTTTGCAATAAGAGTTTGAATTTTCAGGTTTCACTCTGTTTTCTCCTATATTGATACATGAATTTGGAACTCTAAATCAAGCACGGTTTGTGCTAGCCCCTTGAAACTTGACACAATAAAGTAGTTCTAAGTTCTATCTGTATGGTTTGTTTCCTCTTGAAGTAGCCCTAGGGGGGATTTGTGAAACATACTTTCGTTTGAAACGGGTTGCCAAGCTTCCAAAAAACTACGAGTGTCCTGAAATCTCAGCATATGTTTTTTCCCCCAATCTTGAAGATACTTGGGGGAAATGAGCAGTACCCCAATCCCACTTGACTCAGCAAATTTCGTTCTTCTAGGTTGAAGCATTCGTTGGCAGTAAAAGTTTGACTTTTCAGGTTTCACTCTGTTTTCTCCTATATTGATAGATGAATTTGGAACTCCAAATCAAACACGGCTTGTGCTAGCCTCTTGAAACTTGACACAATAAAGTAGTTCTAAGTTCTATCTGTATGGTTTGTGTCCAATTGAAGTTTCCCTAGGAGGGAGTGGTGAAACACACTTTCGTTTGGAAGAGGTTGCCAAGCTTCCAAAATACTACGAGTGTCCTGAAATCTCAGCATATGTTTTTTCACCCAATCTTGAAGATACTTGGTGGTAATGAGCAGTACACCAATCCCACTTGGCTAAGCAAATTTCGTTCTTCTTGGTTGTAGCATTCGTTTTCAATAAAAGTTTGAATTTTCGGGTTTCACGCTGTTTTCTCCTATATTTATACATGAATTTGGAACTCTAACTCAAACACGGTTTGTGCTAGCCCCTTGAATCTTGACACAATAAAGTAGTTCTAAGTTCTATCTGTATGGTTTCTTTCCTCTTGAAGTTTCCCTAGCAGGGAGTGGTGAAACACACTTTCGTTTGGAAGAGGTTGCCAAGCTTCCAAAATACTACGAGTGTCCTGAAATCTCAGCATATGTTTTTTCACCCAATCTTGAAGATACTTTGTGGTAATGAGCAGTACACCAATCCCACTTGGCTCAGCAAATTTCGTTCTTCTAGGTTGAAGCATTCGTTTGCAATAAGAGTTTGAATTTTCAGGTTTCACTTTGTTTTCTCCTATATTGATACATGAATTTGGAACTCTAAATCAAGCACGGTTTGTGCTAGCCCCTTGAAACTTGACACAATAAAGTAGTTCTAAGTTCTATGTGAATGGTTTGTTTCCTCTTGAAGTAGCCCTAGGAGGGAGTGGTGAATCACAGTTTCGTTTGAAACGGGTTGCCAAGCTTCCAAAAAACTACGAGTGTCCTGAAATCTCAGCATATGTTTTTTCACCCAATCTTGAAGATACTTGGTGATAATGAGCAGTACACCAATCCCACTTGGCTAAGCAAATTTCGTTTTTCTAGGTTGCAGCATTCGTTTTCAATAAAAGTTTGAAATTTCAGGTTTCACGCTGATTTCTCCTATATTTATACATGAATTTGGAACTCTAACTCAAACACGGTTTGTGCTAGCCCCTTGAAACTTGACACAATAAAGTAGTTCTAAGTTCTATCTGTATGGTTTGTTTCCTCTTGAAGTTTCCCTAGGAGGGAGTGGTGAAACACACTTTCGTTTGGAAGAGGTTGCCTAGCTTCCAAAATACTACGAGTGTCCTGAAATCTCAGCATATGTTTTTTCACCCAATCTTGAAGATATTTGGTGGTAATGAGCAGTACACTAATCCCACTAGGCTCAGCAAATTTCGTTCTTCTAGGTTGAAGCATTCGTTTGCAATAAGAGTTTGAATTTTCAGGTTTCACTCTGTTTTCTCCTATATTGATACATGAATTTGGAACTCTAAATGAAGCACGGTTTGTGCTAGCCCCTTGAAACTTGACACAATTAAGTAGTTCTATGTTCTATATGAATGGTTTGTTTCCTCTTATAGTAGCCCTAGGAGGGAGTGGTGAAACACACTTTCGTTTGAAAGGGATTGCCAAGCTTCCAAAAAACTACGAGTGTCCTGAAATCTCAGCATATGTTTTTTCACCCAATCTTGAAGATACTTGGTGGTAATGAGCAGTACACCAGTCCCACTTGGCTAAGCAAATTTCGTTCTTCTAGGTTGAAGCATTCGTTTTCAATAAAAGTTTGAAATTTCGGTTTTCACGCTGTTTTCTCCTATATTTATACATGAATTTGGAACTCTAACTCAAACACGGTTTGTGCTAGCCCCTTGAAACTTGACACAATAGAGTAGTTCTAAGTTCTATCTGTATGGTTTGTTTCCTCTTGAAGTTTCAATAGGAGGGAGTGGTGAAACACACTTTCGTTTGGAAGAGATTGCCAAGCTTCCAAAATACTACGAGTGTCCTGAAATCTCTGCATATGTTTTTTCACCCAATCTTGAAGATACTTGGTGGTAATGAGCAGTACACCAATCCCACTTGGCTCAGCAAATTTCGTTCTTCTAGGTTGAAGCATTCGTTTGCAATAAGAGTTTGAATTTTCAGGTTTCACTCTGTTTTCTCCTATATTGATACATGAATTTGGAACTCTAAATCAAGCACGGTTTGTGCTAGCCCCTTGAAACTTGACACAATAAAGTAGTTCTAAGTTCTATCTGTATGGTTTGTTTCCTCTTGAAGTAGCCCTAGGGGGGATTTGTGAAACATACTTTCGTTTGAAACGGGTTGCCAAGCTTCCAAAAAACTACGGGTGTCCTGAAATCTCAGCATATGTTTTTTCACCCAATCTTGAAGATACTTGGGGGAAATGAGCAGTACACCAATCCCACTTGACTCAGCAAATTTCATTCTTCTAGGTTGAAGCATTCGTTGGCAGTAAGAGTTTGACTTTTCAGGTTTCACTCTGTTTTCTCCTATATTGATAGATGAATTTGGAACTCCAAATCAAACACGGTTTGTGCTAGCCCCTTGAAACTTGACACAATAAAGTAGTTCTAAGTTCTATCTGTATGGTTTGTGTCCAATTGAAGTTTCCCTAGGAGGGAGTTTTGAAACACACTTTCGTTTGGAAGAGGTTGCCAAGCTTCCAAAATACTACAAGTGTCCTGAAATCTCAGCATATGTTTTTTCACCCAATCTTGAAGATACTTGGTGGTAATGAGCAGTACACCAATCCCACTTGGCTCAGCAAATTTCGTTCTTCTGGGTTGAAGCATTCGTTTGCCATAATAGTTTGAATTTTCAGATTTCACTCTGTTTTCTTTTATATTGATACATGAATTTGGAAATCTAAATCAAGCACGGATTGTGCTAGCCGCTTGAAACTTGACACAATAAAGTAGTTCTAAGTTCTATGTGTATGGTTTGTTTCCTCTTGAAGTAGCCCTAGAAGGGAGTGGTGAAACACACTTTCGTTTGAAACGGGTTGCCAAGCTTCCAAAATACTACAAGTGTCCTGAAATCTCAGCATATGTTTTTTCACCCAATCTTGAAGATACTTGGTGGTAATGAGCAGTACACCAATCCCACTTGGCTAAGCAAATTTCGTTCTTCTTGGTTGTAGCATTCGTTTTCAATAAAAGTTTGAAATTTCGGGTTTCACGCTGTTTTCTCCTATATTTATACATGAATTTGGAACTCTAACTCAAACAAGGTTTGTGCTAGCCCCTTGAATCTTGACACAATAAAGTAGTTCTAAGTTCTATCTGTATGGTTTCTTTCCTCTTGAAGTTCCCTAGCAGGGAGTGGTGAAACACACTTTCGTTTGGAAGAGGTTGCCAAGCTTCCAAAATACTTCGAGTGTCCTGAAATCTCAGCATATGTTTTTTCACCCAATCTTGAAGATACTTGGTGGTAATGAGCAGTACACCAATCCCACTTGGCTAAGCAAATTTCGTTCTTCTTGGTTGTAGCATTCGTTTTCAATAAAAGTTTGAATTTTCGGGTTTCACGCTGTTTTCTTTTATATTGATACATGAATTTGGAAATCTAAATCAAGCACGGATTGTGCTAGCCGCTTGAAACTTGACACAATAAAGTAGTTCTAAGTTCTATGTGTATGGTTTGTTTCCTCTTGAAGTAGCCCTAGGAGGGAGTGGTGAAACACACTTTCGTTTGAAACGGGTTGCCAAGCTTAAAAAATACTACAAGTGTCCTGAAATCTCAGCATATATTTTTTCACCCAATCTTGAAGATACTTGGTGGTAATGAGCAGTACACCAACCCCACTTGGCTAAGCAAATTTCGTTCTTCTTGGTTGTAGCATTCGTTTTCAATAAAAGTTTGAAATTTCGGGTTTCACGCTGTTTTCTCCTATATTTATACATGAATTTGGAACTCTAACTCAAACACGGTTTGTGCTAGCCCCTTGAATCTTGACACAATAAAGTAGTTCTAAGTTCTATCTGTATGGTTTCTTTCCTCTTTAAGTTTCCCTAGCAGGGAGTGGTGAAACACACTTTCGTTTGGAAGAGGTTGCCAAGCTTCCAAAATACTACGAGTGTCCTGAAATCTCAGCATATGTTTTTTCACCCAATCTTGAAGATACTTTGTGGTAATGAGCAGTACACCAATCCCACTTGGCTAAGCAAATTTCGTTCTTCTTGGTTGTAGCATTCGTTTTCAATAAAAGTTTGAAATTTCGGGTTTCACGCTGTTTTCTCCTATATTTATACATGAATTTTGAACTCTAACTCAAACACGGTTTGTGCTAGCCCCTTGAATCTTGACACAATAAAGTAGTTCTAAGTTCTATCTGTATGGTTTCTTTCCTCTTAAAGTTTCCCTAGCAGGGAGTGTTGAAACACACTTTCGTTTGGAAGAGGTTGCCTAGCTTCCAAAATACTACGAGTGTCCTGAAATCTCAGCATATGTTTTTTCACCCAATCTTGAAGGTACTTGGTGGTAATGAGCAGTACACCAAGCCCACTTGGCTCAGCAAATTTCGTTCTTCTAGGTTGAAGCATTCGTTTGCAATAAGAGTTTGAATTTTCAGGTTTCACTCTGTTTTCTCCTATATTGATACATGAATTTGGAACTCTAAATCAAGCACGGTTTGTGCTAGCCCCTTGAAACTTGACAAAATTAAGTAGTTCTAAGTTCTATGTGTATGGTTTGTTTCCTCTTGAAGTCGCCCTAGGAGGGAGTCGTGAAACACACTTTCGTTTGAAACGGGTTGCCAAGCTTCCAAAAATCTTCGAGTGTCCTGAAATCTCAGCATATGTTTTTTCACCCAATCTTGAAGATACTTGGGGGTAATGAGCAGTACACCAATCCCACTTGACTCAGCAAATTTCGTTCTTCTAGGTTGAAGCATTCGTTTGCAATAAGAGTTTGAGTTTTCAGGTTTCACTCTGTTTTCTCCTATATTGATACATGAATTTGGAAGTCTAAATCAAGAACGGTTTGTCCTAGCCCTTTGAAACTTGACACAATAAAGTAGTTCTAAGTTCTATCTGTACGGATTGTTTCCTCTTGAAGTTTCCCTAGGAGGGAGTGGTGAAGCACACTTTCGTTTGAAAAAGGTTGCCAAGCTTCCAAAAAACTACGAGTGTCCTGAAATCTCAGCATATGCTTTTTCACCCAATCTTGAAGATACTTGGTGGTAATGAGCAGTACACCAGTCCCACTTGGCTGAGCAAATTTCGTTCTTCTAGGTTGAAGCATTCGTTTTCAATAAAAGTTTGAAATTTCGGTTTTCACGCTGTTTTCTCCTATATTTATACATGAATTTGGAACTTTAAATCAAGCACGGTTTGTGCTAGCCCCTTGAAACTTGACACAATAAAGTAGTTCTAAGTTCTATCTGTATGGTTTGTTTCCTCTTGAAGTAGCCCTAGGAGGGATTTGTGAAACACACTTTCGTTTGAAACGGGTTACCAAGCTTCCAAAAAACTACGAGTGTCCTGAAATCTCAGCATATGTTTTTTCACCCAATCTTGAAGATACTTGGGGGAAATGAGCAGTACACCAATCCCACTTGACTCAGCAAATTTCGTTCTTCTAGGTTGAAGCATTCGTTTGCAATAAGAGTTTGAGTTTTCAGGTTTCACTCTGTTTTCTCCTATACTGATACATGAATTTGGAACTCTAAATCAAGAACAGTTTGTGCTAGCCCTTTGAAACTTGACACAATAAAGTAGTTCTAAGTTCTATCTGTACGGTTTGTTTCTTCTTGAAGTTGCCCTAGGAGGGAGTGGTGAAGCACACTTTCGTTTGAAAGGGGTTGCCAAGCTTCCAAAAAACTAGGAGTGTCCTGAAATCTCAGCATATATTTTTTCACCCAATCTTGAAGATACTTGGTGGTAATGAGCAGTACAGCAATCCCACTTGGCTAAGCAAATTTCGTTCTCCTAGGTTGAAACATTCGTTTTCAATAAAAGTTTGAAATTTCGGGTTTCACGCTGTTTTCTCCTATATTTATACATGAATTTGGAACTCTAACTCAAACACAGTTTGTGTAGCCCCTTGAAACTTGACACAATAAAGTAGTTCTAAGTTCTATCTGTATGGTTTGTTTCCTCTTGAAGTTTCCCTAGGAGGGAGTGGTGAAACACACTTTCTTTTGGAAGAGGTTGCCAAGCTTCCAAAATACTACGAGTGTCCTGAAATCTCAGCATATGTTTTTTCACCCAATCTTGAAGATACTTGGTGGTAATGAGCAGTACACCAAGCCCACTTGGCTCAGCAAATTTTGTTCTTCCAGGTTGAAGCATTCGTTTGCAATAAGAGTTTGAATCTTCAGGTTTCACTCTGTTTTTTCTTATAATGATACATGAATTTGGAACTCTAAATCAAGCACGGTTTGTGCTCGCCTCTTGAAACTTGACACAATTAAGTAGTTCTAAGTTCTATGGGTATGGTTTGCTTTCTCTTGAAGTAGCCCTAGGAGGGAGTGGTGAAACACACTTTCGTTTGAAACTGGTTGCCAAGTTTCCAAAATACTACAAGTGTCCTGAAATCTCAGCATACGTTTTTTCAACCAATCTTGAATATACTTGGTGGTAATGAGCAGTACACCTATCCCACTTGGCTAAGCAAATTTCGTTCTTCTAGGTTGAAGCATTCGTTTTCAATAAAAGTTTGAAATTTCGGGTTTCACGCTGTTTTCTCCTATATTTATATATGAATTTGGAACTCTAACTCAAACACGGTTTGTGCTAGCCCCTTGAAACTTGACACAATAAAGTAGTTCTAAGTTCTATCTGTATGGTTTGTTTCCTCTTGAGGTTTCCCTAGCAGGGAGTGGTGAAACACACTTTCGTTTGGAAGAGGTTGCCAAGCTTCCAAAATACTACGAGTGTCCTGAAATCTCAGCATATGTTTTTTCACCCAATCTTGAAGATACTTTGTGGTAATGAGCAGTACACCAATCCCAATTGGCTCAGCTAATTTCGTTCTTCTAGGTTGATGCATTCGTTTGCAATAAGAGTTTGAATTTTCATGTTTCACTTTGTTTTCTCCTATATTGATACATGAATTTGGAACTCTAAATCAAGCACGGTTTGTGCTAGCCCCTTGAAACGTGACACAATAAAGTAGTTCTAAGTTCTATGTGAATGGTTTGTTTCCTCTTGAAGTAGCCCTAGGAGGGAGTGGTGAAACACACTTTCGTTTGAAACGGGTTGCCAAGCTTCCAAAAAACTACGAGTGTCCTGAAATCTAAGCATATGTTTTTTCACCCAATCTTGAAGATACTTGGTGATAATGAGCAGTACACCAATCCCACTGGGTTCAGCAAATTTCGTTCTTCTAGGTTGATGCATTCGTTGGCAGTAAGAGTTTGAATTTTCAGGTTTCACTCTGTTTTCTCCTATATTGATAGATGAATTTGGAACTCCAAATCACACACGGTTTGTGCTAGCCCCTTAAAACTTGACACAATAAAGTAGTTCTAAGTTCTATCTGTATGGTTTGTGTCCAATTGAAGTTTCCCTAGGAGGGAGTGGTGAAACACACTTTCGATTGGAAGAGGTTGCCAAGCTTCCAAAATACTACGAGTGTCCTGAAATCTCAGCATATGTTTTTTCACCCAATCTTGAAGATACTTGGTGGTAATGAGCAGTACACCAATCCCACTTGGCTAAGCAAATTTCGTCCTTCTAGGTTGAAGCATTCGTTTTCAATAAAAGTTTGAAATTTCGGGTTTCACGCTGTTTTCTCCTATATTTATACATGAATTTTGAACTCTAACTCAAACACGGTTTGTGCTAGCCCCTTGAAACTTGACACAATAAAGTAGTTCTAAGCTCTATCTGTATGGTTTGTTTCCTCTTGAAGTTTCCCTAGGAGGGAGTGGTGAAACACACTTTCGTTTGGAAGAGGTTGCCAAGCTTCCAAAAAACTACGAGTGTCCTGAAATCTCAGCATAAGTTTTTTCACCCAATCTTGAAGATACTTGGTGGTAATGAGCAGTACACCAATCCCACTGGGTTCAGCAAATTTCGTTCTAGGTTGAAGCATTCGTTGGCAGTAAGAGTTTGACTTTTCAGGTTTCACTCTGTTTTCTCCTATATTGATAGATGAATTTGGAACTCCAAATCAAACACGGTTTGTGCTAGCCCCTTGAAACTTGACACAATAAAGTAGTTCTAAGTTCTATCTGTATGGTTTGTGTCCAATTGAAGTTTCCCTAGGAGGGAGTGGTGAAACACACTTTCGTTTGGCAGAGGTTGCCAAGCTTCCAAAATACTACAAGTGTCCTGAAATCTCAGCATATGTTTTTTCACCCAATGTTGAAGATACTTGGTGGTAATGAGCAGTACACCAATCCCACTTGGCTCAGCAAATTTCGTTCTTCTGGGTTGAAGCATTCGTTTGCCATAAGAGTTTGAATTTTCAGGTTTCACTCTGTTTTCTTTTATATTGATACATGAATTTGAAAATCTAAATCAAGCACGGATTGTGCTAGCCGCATGAAACTTGACACAATAAAGTAGTTCTAATTTCTATGTGTATGGTTTGTTTCCTCTTGAAGTAACCCTAGGAGGGAGTGGTGAAACACACTTTCGTTTGAAACGGGTTGCCAAGCTTCCAAAATACTACCAGTGTCCTTAAATCTCAGCATATGTTTTTTCACCCAATCTTGAAGATACTTAGTGGTAATGAGCAGTACACCAATCCCACTGGGTTCAGCAAATTTCGTTCTTCTAGGTTGAAGCATTCGTTTTCAATAAGAGTTTGAATTTTCAGGTTTCACTCTGTTTTCTCCTATATTGATACATGAATTTGGAACTCTAAATCAAGCACGGTTTGTGCTAGCCCCTTGAACTTGACACAATTAAGTAGTTCTAAGTTCTATGTGTATGGTTTGTTTCCTCTTGAAGTTGTCCTAGGAGGGAGTGGTGAAACACACTTTCGTTTGGAAGAGGTTGCCAAGCTTCCAAAATACTACGAGTGTCCTGAAATCTCAGCATATGTTTTTTCACCCAATCTTGAAGATACTTGGTGGTAATGAGCAGTACACCAATCCCACTTGGCTCAGCAAATTTCGTTCTTCTAGGTTGAAGCATTCGTTTGCAATAAGAGTTTGAATTTTCAGGTTTCACTCTGTTTTCTCCTATATTGATACAAGAATTTGGCACTCTAAATCAAGCACGGTTTGTGCTAGCCCCTTGAAACGTGACACAATAAAGTAATACTAAGTTCTATCTGTATGGTTTGATTCCTCTTGAAGTTTCCTTAGGACGGAGTGGTGAAACACACTTTATTTTGGAAGAGGTTGCCAAGCTTCCAAAATACTACGAGTGTCCTGAAATCTCAGCATATGTTTTTTCACACAATCTTGAAGATACTTGGTGATAATGAGCAGTACACCAATCCCACTGGGTTCAGCAAATTTTGTTCTTCTAGGTTGAAGCATTCGTTGGCAGTAAGAGTTTGAATTTTCAGGTTTCACTCTGTTTTCTCCTATATTGATAGATGAATTTGGAACTCCAAATCAAACACGGTTTGTGCTAGCCTCTTGAAACTTGACACAATAAAGTAGTTCTAAGTTCTATCTGTATGGTTTGTGTCCAATTGAAGTTTCCCTAGGAGGGAGTGGTGAAACACAATTTCGTTTGGAAGAGGTTGCCAAGCTTCCAAAATACTACGAGTGTCCTGAAATCTCAGCATATGTTTTTTCACCCAATCTTGAAGATACTTGGTGGTAATGAGCAGTACACCAATCCCACTTGGAGAAGCAAATTTCGTCCTTCTAGGTTGAAGCATTCGTTTTCAATAAAACTTTGAAATTTCGGGTTTCACGCTGTTTTCTCCTATATTTATACATGAATTTTGAACTCTAACTCAAACACGGTTTGTGCTAGCCCCTTGAAACTTGACACAATAAAGTAGTTCTAAGCTCTATCTGTATGGTTTGTTTCCTCTGGAAGTTTCCCTAGGAGGGAGTGGTGAAACACACTTTCGTTTGGAAGAGGTTGCCAAGCTTCCAAAAAACGAGTGTCCTGAAATCTCAGCATAAGTTTTTTCAACCAATCTTGAAGATACTTGGTGGTAATGAGCAGTACACCAATCCCACTGGGTTCAGCAAATTTCGTTCTTCTAGGTTGAAGCATTCGTTTGCAATAAGAGTTTGAATTTTCAGGTTTCACTCTGCTTTTTCTTATATTGATACATGAATTTGGAACTCTAAATCAACCACGGTTTGTGCTAGCCTCTTGAAACTTGACACAATTAAGTAGTTCTAAGTTCTATGTGTATGGTTTGTTTCCTCTTGAAGTAGCCCTAGGAGGGAGTGGTGAAACACACTTTCGTTTGAAACGGGTTGCCAAGCTTCCAAAAAACTACGTGTGTCCTGAAATCTCAGCATATGTTTTTTCACTCAATCTTGAAGATACTTGGTGATAATGAGCAGTACACCAATCCCACTGGGTTCAGCAAATTTCGTTCTTGGTTGAAGCATTCGTTGGCAGTAAGAGTTTGACTTTTCAGGTTTCACTCTGTTTTCTCCTATATTGATAGATGAATTTGGAACTCCAAATCAAACACGGTTTGTGCTAGCCCCTTGAAACTTGACACAATAAAGTAGTTCTAAGTTCTATCTGTATGGTTTGTGTCCAATTGAAGTTTCCCTAGGAGGGAGTTGTGAAACACACTTTCGTTTGGAAGAGGTTGCCAAGCTTCCAAAATACTACAAGTGTCCTGAAATCTCAGCATATGTTTTTTCACCCAATCTTGAAGATACTTGGTGGTAATGAGCAGTACACCAATCCCACTTGGCTCAGCAAATTTCGTTCTTCTGGTTGAAGCATTCGTTTGCCATAAGAGTTTGAATTTTCAGGTTTCACTCTGTTTTCTTTTATGTTGATACATGAATTTGGAAATCTAAATCAAGCACGGATTGTGCTAGCTGCTTGAAACTTGACACAATAAAGTAGTTCTAAGTTCTATCTGTATGGTTTGTGTCCAATTGAAGTTTCCCTAGGAGGGAGTTTTGAAACACACTTTCGTTTGGAAGAGGTTGCCAAGCTTCCAAAATACTACAAGTGTCCTGAAATCTCAGCATATGTTTTTTCACCCCATCTTGAAGATACTTGGTGGTAATGAGCAGTACACCAATCCCACTTGGCTCAACAAATTTCGTTCTTCTGGGTTGAAGCATTCGTTTTTCCATAATAGTTTGAATTTTCAGATTTCACTCTGTTTTCTTTTATATTGATACATGAATTTGGAAATCTAAATCAAGCACGGATTGTGCTAGCCGCTTGAAACTTGACACAATAAAGTAGTTCTAAGTTCTATGTGTATGGTTTGTTTCCTCTTGAAGTAGCCCTAGGAGGGAGTGGTGAAACACACTTTCGTTTGAAACGGGTTGCCAAGCTTCCAAAATACTACAAGTGTCCTGAAATCTCAGCATATGTTTTTTCACCCAATCTTGAAGATACTTGGTGGTAATGAGCAGTACACCAATCCCACTTGGCTAAGCAAATTTCGTTCTTCTTGGTTGTAGCATTCGTTTTCAATAAAAGTTTGAAATTTCGGGTTTCACGCTGTTTTCTCCTATATTTATACATGAATTTGGAACTCTAACTCAAACACGGTTTGTGCTAGCCCCTTGAATCTTGACACAATAAAGTAGTTCTAAGTTCTATCTGTATGGTTTCTTTCCTCTTGAAGTTTCCCTAGCAGGGAGTGGTGAAACACACTTTCGTTTGGAAGAGGTTGCCAAGCTTCCAAAATACTTCGAGTGTCCTGAAATCTCAGCATATGTTTTTTCACCCAATCTTGAAGATACTTGTTGGTAATGAGCAGTACACCAATCCCACTTGGCTAAGCAAATTTCGTTCTTCTTGGTTGTAGCATTCGTTTTCAATAAAAGTTTGAATTTTCGGGTTTCACGCTGTTTTCTTTTATATTGATACATGAATTTGGAAATCTAAATCAAGCACGGATTGTGCTAGCCGCTTGAAACTTGACACAATAAAGTAGTTCTAAGTTCTATGTGTATGGTTTGTTTCCTCTTGAAGTAGCCCTAGGAGGGAGTGGTGAAACACACTTTCGTTTGAAACGGGTTGCCAAGCTTCCAAAATACTACAAGTGTCCTGAAATCTCAGCATATGTTTTTTCACCCAATCTTGAAGATACTTGGTGGTAATGAGCAGTACACCAATCCCACTTGGCTAAGCAAATTTCGTTCTTCTTGGTTGTAGCATTCGTTTTCAATAAAAGTTTGAAATTTCGGGTTTCACGCTGTTTTCTCCTATATTTATACATGAATTTGGAACTCTAACTCAAACACGGTTTGTGCTAGCCCCTTGAATCTTGACACAATAAAGTAGTTCTAAGTTCTATCTGTATGGTTTCTTTCCTCTTTAAGTTTCCCTAGCAGGGAGTGGTGAAACACACTTTCGTTTGGAAGAGGTTGCCAAGCTTCCAAAATACTACGAGTGTCCTGAAATCTCAGCATATGTTCTTTCACCCAATCTTGAAGATACTTGGTGGTAATGAGCAGTACACCAATCCCACTTGGCTAAGCAAATTTCGTTCTTCTTGGTTGTAGCATTCGTTTTCAATAAAAGTTTGAAATTTCGGGTTTCACGCTGTTTTCTCCTATATTTATACATGAATTTGGAACTCTAACTCAAACACGGTTTGTGCTAGCCCCTTGAATCTTGACACAATAAAGTAGTTCTAAGTTCTATCTGTATGGTTTCTTTCCTCTTAAAGTTTCCCTAGCAGGGAGTGTTGAAACACACTTTCGTTTGGAAGAGGTTGCCTAGCTTCCAAAATACTACGAGTGTCCTGAAATCTCAGCATATGTTTTTTCACCCAATCTTGAAGGTACTTGGTGGTAATGAGCAGTACACCAAGCCCACTTGGCTCAGCAAATTTCGTTCTTCTAGGTTGAAGCATTCGTTTGCAATAAGAGTTTGAATTTTCAGGTTTCACTCTGTTTTCTCCTATATTGATACATGAATTTGGAACTCTAAATCAAGCACGGTTTGTGCTAGCCCCTTGAAACTTGACAAAATTAAGTAGTTCTAAGTTCTATGTGTATGGTTTGTTTCCTCTTGAAGTCGCCCTAGGAGGGAGTCGTGAAACACACTTTCGTTTGAAACGGGTTGCCAAGCTTCCAAAAATCTACGAGTGTCCTGAAATCTCAGCATATGTTTTTTCACCCAATCTTGAAGATACTTGGGGGTAATGAGCAGTACACCAATCCCACTTGACTCAGCAAATTTCGTTCTTCTAGGTTGAAGCATTCGTTTGCAATAAGAGTTTGAGTTTTCAGGTTTCACTCTGTTTTCTCCTATATTGATACATGAATTTGGAAGTCTAAATCAAGAACGGTTTGTCCTAGCCCTTTGAAACTTGACACAATAAAGTAGTTCTAAGTTCTATCTGTACGGATTGTTTCCTCTTGAAGTTTCCCTAGGAGGGAGTGGTGAAGCACACTTTCGTTTGAAAGGGGTTGCCAAGCTTCCAAAAAACTACGAGTGTCCTGAAATCTCAGCATATGCTTTTTCACCCAATCTTGAAGATACTTGGTGGTAATGAGCAGTACACCAGTCCCACTTGGCTGAGCAAATTTCGTTCTTCTAGGTTGAAGCATTCGTTTTCAATAAAAGTTTGAAATTTCGGTTTTCACGCTGTTTTCTCCTATATTTATACATGAATTTGGAACTTTAAATCAAGCACGGTTTGTGCTAGCCCCTTGAAACTTGACACAATAAAGTAGTTCTAAGTTCTATCTGTATGGTTTGTTTCCTCTTGAAGTAGCCCTAGGAGGGATTTGTGAAACACACTTTCGTTTGAAACGGGTTACCAAGCTTCCAAAAAACTACGAGTGTCCTGAAATCTCAGCATATGTTTTTTCACCCAATCTTGAAGATACTTGGGGGAAATGAGCAGTACACCAATCCCACTTGACTCAGCAAATTTCGTTCTTCTAGGTTGAAGCATTCGTTTGCAATAAGAGTTTGAGTTTTCAGGTTTCATTCTGTTTTCTCCTATACTGATACATGAATTTGGAACTCTAAATCAAGAACGGTTTGTGCTAGCCCTTTGAAACTTGACACAATAAAGTAGTTCTAAGTTCTATCTGTACGGTTTGTTTCTTCTTGAAGTTGCCCTAGGAGGAAGTGGTGAAGCACACTTTCGTTTGAAAGGGGTTGCCAAGCTTCCAAAAAACTACGAGTGTCCTGAAATCTCAGCATATATTTTTTCAGCCAATCTTGAAGATACTTGGTGGTAATGAGCAGTACAGCAATCCCACTTGGCTAAGCAAATTTCGTTCTTCTAGGTTGAAACATTCGTTTTCAATAAAAGTTTGGAATTTCGGGTTTCACGCTGTTTTCTCCTATATTTATACATGAATTTGGAACTCTAACTCAAACACAGTTTGTGTAGCCCCTTGAAACTTGACACAATAAAGTAGTTCTAAGTTCTATCTGTATGGTTTGTTTCCTCTTGAAGTTTCCCTAGGAGGGAGTGGTGAAACACACTTTCTTTGGAAGAGGTTGCCAAGCTTCCAAAATACTACGAGTGTCCTGAAATCTCAGCATATGTTTTTTCACCCAATCTTGAAGATACTTGGTGGTAATGAGCAGTACACCAAGCCCACTTGGCTCAGCAAATTTTGTTCTTCCAGGTGAAGCATTCGTTTGCAATAAGAGTTTGAATCTTCAGGTTTCACTCTGTTTTTTCTTATAATGATACATGAATTTGGAACTCTAAATCAAGCACGGTTTGTGCTCGCCTCTTCAAACTTGACACAATAAAGTAGTTCTAAGTTCTATCTGTATGGTTTGTGTCCAATTGAAGTTTCCCTAGGAGGGAGTGGTGAAACACACTTTCGATTGGAAGAGGTTGCCAAGCTTCCAAAATACTACGAGTGTCCTGAAATCTCAGCATATGTTTTTTCACCCAATCTTGAAGATACTTGGTGGTAATGAGCAGTACACCAATCCCACTTGGCTAAGCAAATTTCGTCCTTCTAGGTTGAAGCATTCGTTTTCAATAAAAGTTTGAAATTTCGGGTTTCACGCTGTTTTCTCCTATATTTATACATGAATTTTGAACTCTAACTCAAACACGGTTTGTGCTAGCCCCTTGAAACTTGACACAATAAAGTAGTTCTAAGCTCTATCTGTATGGTTTGTTTCCTCTTGAAGTTTCCCTAGGAGGGAGTGGTGAAACACACTTTCGTTTGGAAGAGGTTGCCAAGCTTCCAAAAAACTACGAGTGTCCTGAAATCTCAGCATAAGTTTTTTCACCCAATCTTGAAGATACTTGGTGGTAATGAGCAGTACACCAATCCCACTGGGTTCAGCAAATTTCGTTCTAGGTTGAAGCATTCGTTGGCAGTAAGAGTTTGACTTTTCAGGTTTCACTCTGTTTTCTCCTATATTGATAGATGAATTTGGAACTCCAAATCAAACACGGTTTGTGCTAGCCCCTTGAAACTTGACACAATAAAGTAGTTCTAAGTTCTATCTGTATGGTTTGTGTCCAATTGAAGTTTCCCTAGGAGGGAGTGGTGAAACACACTTTCGTTTGGCAGAGGTTGCCAAGCTTCCAAAATACTACAAGTGTCCTGAAATCTCAGCATATGTTTTTTCACCCAATGTTGAAGATACTTGGTGGTAATGAGCAGTACACCAATCCCACTTGGCTCAGCAAATTTCGTTCTTCTGGGTTGAAGCATTCGTTTGCCATAAGAGTTTGAATTTTCAGGTTTCATTCTGTTTTCTTTTATATTGATACATGAATTTGAAAATCTAAATCAAGCACGGATTGTGCTAGCCGCTTGAAACTTGACACAATAAAGTAGTTCTAAGTTCTATGTGTATGGTTTGTTTCCTCTTGAAGTAACCCTAGGAGGGAGTGGTGAAACACACTTTCGTTTGAAACGGGTTGCCAAGCTTCCAAAATACTACGAGTGTCCTTAAATCTCAGCATATGTTTTTTCACCCAATCTTGAAGATACTTGGTGGTAATGAGCAGTACACCAATCCCACTGGGTTCAGCAAATTTCGTTCTTCTAGGTTGAAGCATTCGTTTGCAATAAGAGTTTGAATTTTCAGGTTTCACTCTGTTTTCTCCTATATTGATACATGAATTTGGAACTCTAAATCAAGCACGGTTTTGCTAGCCCCTTGAACTTGACACAATTAAGTAGTTCTAAGTTCTATGTGTATGGTTTGTTTCCTCTTGAAGTTGTCCTAGGAGGGAGTGGTGAAACACACTTTCGTTTGGAAGAGGTTGCCAAGCTTCCAAAATACTACGAGTGTCCTGAAATCTCAGCATATGTTTTTTCACCCAATCTTGAAGATACTTGGTGGTAATGAGCAGTACACCAATCCCACTTGGCTCAGCAAATTTCGTTCTTCTAGGTTGAGGCATTCGTTTGCAATAAGAGTTTGAATTTTCAGGTTTCACTCTGTTTTCTCCTATGTTGATACAAGAATTTGGCACTCTAAATCAAGCACGGTTTGTGCTAGCCCCTTGAAACTTGACACAATAAAGTAATACTAAGTTCTATCTGTATGGTTTGATTCCTCTTGAAGTTTCCCTAGGACGGAGTGGTGAAACACACTTTATTTTGGAAGAGGTTGCCAAGCTTCCAAAATACTACGAGTGTCCTGAAATCTCAGCATATGTTTTTTCACACAATCTTGAAGATACTTGGTGATAATGAGCAGTACACCAATCCCACTGGGTTCAGCAAATTTCGTTCTTCTAGGTTGAAGCATTCGTTGGCAGTAAGAGTTTGAATTTTCAGGTTTCACTCTGTTTTCTCCTATATTGATAGATGAATTTGGAACTCCAAATCAAACACGGTTTGTGCTAGCCTCTTGAAACTTGACACAATAAAGTAGTTCTAAGTTCTATCTGTATGGTTTGTGTCCAATTGAAGTTTCCCTAGGAGGGAGTGGTGAAACACAATTTCGTTTGGAAGAGGTTGCCAAGCTTCCAAAATACTACGAGTGTCCTGAAATCTCAGCATATGTTTTTTCACCCAATCTTGAAGATACTTGGTGGTAATGAGCAGTACACCAATCCCACTTGGCTAAGCAAATTTCGTCCTTCTAGGTTGAAGCATTCGTTTTCAATAAAAGTTTGAAATTTCGGGTTTCACGCTGTTTTCTCCTATATTTATACATGAATTTTGAACTCTAACTCAAACACGGTTTGTGCTAGCCCCTTGAAACTTGACACAATAAAGTAGTTCTAAGCTCTATCTGTATGGTTTGTTTCCTCTGGAAGTTTCCCTAGGAGGGAGTGGTGAAACACACTTTCGTTTGGAAGAGGTTGCCAAGCTTCCAAAAAACTACGAGTGTCCTGAAATCTCAGCATAAGTTTTTTCAACCAATCTTGAAGATACTTGGTGGTAATGAGCAGTACACCAATCCCACTGGGTTCAGCAAATTTCGTTCTTCTAGGTTGAAGCATTCGTTTGCAATAAGAGTTTGAATTTTCAGGTTTCACTCTGCTTTTTCTTATATTGATACATGAATTTGGAACTCTAAATCAACCACGGTTTGTGCTAGCCTCTTGAAACTTGACACAATTAAGTAGTTCTAAGTTCTATGTGTATGGTTTGTTTCCTCTTGAAGTAGCCCTAGGAGGGAGTGGTGAAACACACTTTCGTTTGAAACGGGTTGCCAAGCTTCCAAAAAACTACGTGTGTCCTGAAATCTCAGCATATGTTTTTTCACTCAATCTTGAAGATACTTGGTGATAATGAGCAGTACACCAATCCCACTGGGTTCAGCAAATTTCGTTCTAGGTTGAAGCATTCGTTCGCAGTAAGAGTTTGACTTTTCAGGTTTGACTCTGTTTTCTCCTATATTGATAGATGAATTTGGAACTCCAAATCAAACACGGTTTGTGCTAGCCCCTTGAAACTTGACACAATAAAGTAGTTCTAAGTTCTATCTGTATGGTTTGTGTCCAATTGAAGTTTCCCTAGGAGGGAGTTGTGAAACACACTTTCGTTTGGAAGAGGTTGCCAAGCTTCCAAAATACTACAAGTGTCCTGAAATCTCAGCATATGTTTTTTCACCCAATCTTGAAGATACTTGGTGGTAATGAGCAGTACACCAATCCCACTTGGCTCAGCAAATTTCGTTCTTCTGGTTGAAGCATTCGTTTGCCATAAGAGTTTGAATTTTCAGGTTTCACTCTGTTTTCTTTTATGTTGATACATGAATTTGGAAATCTAAATCAAGCACGGATTGTGCTAGCTGCTTGAAACTTGACACAATAAAGTAGTTCTAAGTTCTATGTGTATGGTTTGTTTCCTCTTGAAGTAGCCCTAGGAGGGAGTGGTGAAACACACTTTCGTTTGAAGCGGGTTGCCTAGCTTCCAAAATACTACGAGTGTATTGAAATCTCAGCATATGTTTTTTCACCCAATCTTGAAGATACTTGGTGGTAATGAGCAGTACACCTATCCCACTGGGTTCAGCAAATTTCGTTCTTCTAGGTTGAAGCATTCGTTGGCAGTAAGATTTTGAATTTTCAGGTTTCGCTCTGTTTTCTTCTATATTGAAGGATGAATTTGGAACTCCAAATCAAACACGGTTTGTGCTAGCCCCTTGAAACTTGACACAATAATGTAGTTCTAAGTTCTATCTGTATGGTTTGTGTCCTATTGAAGTTTCCCTAGGAGGGAGTGGTGAAACACACTTTCGTTTGGAAGAGGTTGCCAAGCTTCCAAAATACTACGAGTGTCCTGAAATCTCAGCATATGTTTTTTCACCCAATCTTGAAGATACTTGGTGGTAATGAGCAGTACACCAATCCCACTTGGCTCAGAAAATTTCGTTCTTCTAGGTTGAAGCATTCGTTTGCAATAAGAGTTTGAATTTTCAGGTTTCACTCTGTTTTCTCCTATATTGATACATGAATTTGGAACTCTAAATCAAGCACGGTTTGTGCTAGCCCTTTGAACTTGACACAATTAAGTAGTTCTAAGTTCTATCTGTATGGTTTGTGTCCAATTGAAGTTTCCCTAGGAGGGAGTGGTGAAACACACTTTCGTTTGGAAGAGGTTGCCAAGCTTCCAAAATACTACGAGTGTCCTGAAATCTCAGCATATGTTTTTTCACCCAATCTTGAAGATACTTGGTGGTAATGAGCAGTACACCATTCCCACTTGGCTAAGCAAATTTCGTCCTTCTAGGTTGAAGCATTCGTTTTCAATAAAAGTTTGAAATTTCGGGTTTCACGCTGTTTTCTCCTATATTTATACATGAATTTTGAACTCTAACTCAAACACGGTTTGTGCTAGCCCCTTGAAACTTGACACAATAAAGTAGTTCTAAGCTCTATCTGTATGGTTTGTTTCCTCTGGAAGTTTCCCTAGGAGGGAGTGGTGAAACACACTTTCGTTTGGAAGAGGTTGCCAAGCTTCCAAAAAACTACGAGTGTCCTGAAATCTCGGCATAAGTTTTTTCACCCAATCTTGAAGATACTTGGTGGTAATGAGCAGTACACGAATCCCACTGGGTTCAGCAAATTTCGTTCTTCTAGGTTGAAGCATTCGTTTGCAATAAGAGTTTGAATTTTCAGGTTTCACTCTGCTTTTTCTTATATTGATACATGAATTTGGAACTCTAAATCAACCACGGTTTGTGCTAGCCCCTTGAAACTTGACACAATAAATTAGTTCTAAGTTCTATGTGTATGGTTTGGTTCTTCTTGAAGTAGCCCTAGGAGGGAGTTGTGAAACACACTTTCGTTTTGAAGAGGTTGCCAAGCTTCCAAAATACTACGAGTGTCCTGAAATCTCAGCATAGGTTTTTTCACCCATTCTTGAAGATACTTGGGGGTAATGAGCAGTACACCAATCCCACTTGACTCAGCAAATTTCGTTCTTCTAGGTTGAAGCATTCGTTTTCAATAAAAGTTTGAAATTTCGGGTTTCACGCTGTTTTCTCCTATATTTATACATGAATTTGGAACTCTAACTCAAACACGGTTTGTGCTAGCCCCTTGAAACTTGACACAATAAAGTAGTTCTAAGTTCTATCTGTATGGTTTGTTTCCTCTTGAAGTTTCCCTAGGAGGGAGTGGTGAAACACACTTTCGTTTGGAAGAGGTTGCCAAGCTTCCAAAATACTACGAGTGTACTGAAATCTCAGCATATGCTTTTTCACCCAATCTTGAAGATTCTTGGTGGTAATGAGCACTACACCAATCCCACTTGGCTAAGCAAATTTCGTTCTTCTAGGTTGAAGCATTCGTTTTCAATAAAAGTTTGAAGTTTCGGGTTTCACTCTGTTTTCTCCTATATTGATAGATGAATTTGGAACTCCAAATCAAACACGGTTTGTGCTAGTCCCTTGAAACTTGACACAATAAAGTAGTTCTAAGTTCTATCTGTATGGTTTGTGTCCCGTTGAAATTTCCCTAGGAGGGAGTTGCGAAACACACTTTCGTTTTTTAAGAGGTTGCCAAGCTTCCAAAATACTACGAGTGTTCTGAAATCTCAGCATATGTTTTTTCACCCAATCGTGAAGATACTTGGGGGTAATGAGCAGTACAACAATCCCACTTGACTCAGCAAATTTCGTTCTTGTAGGATGAAGCATTCGTTTGCAATAAGAGTTTGAGTTTTCATTTTTCACTCTGTTCTCTCCAATATTGATACATGAATTTGGAACTCTAAATCAAGAACGGTTTGTGCTAGCCCTTTTAAACTTGACACAATAAAGTAGTTCTAAGTTCTATCTGTACGGTTTGTTTACTTTTGAAGTTGCCCTAGGAGGGAGTGGTGAAGCACACTTTCGTTTGAAAGGGGTTGCCAAGCTTCCAAAAAACTACGAGTGTCCTGAAATCTCAGCATATGTTTTTTCACCCAATCTTGAAGATACTTGGTGGTAATTAGCAGTACACCAATCCCACTTGGCTAAGCAAATTTCGTTATTCTAGGTTGAAGCATTCATTTTCAATAAAAGATTGAAGTTTCGGGTTTCACTCTGTTTTCTCCTATATTGATACATGAATTTGGAATTCTAAATCAAGCACGGTTTGTGCTAGCCTATTGAAACTTGACACAATAAAGTAGTTCTAAGTTCTATGTGTATGGTTTGTGTCCAATTGAAGTCTCCCTAGGAGGGAGTTGCGAAACACACTTTCGTTTGGAAGAGGTTGCCAGGCTTCCAAAATACTACGAGTGTCCTGAAATCTCAGCATATGTTTTTTCACCCAATCTTGAAGATACTTGGTGGTAATGAGTAGTACACCAAGCCCACTTGGCTCAGCAAATTTCGTTCTTGTAGGTTGAAGCATTCGTTTGCAATAAGAGTTTGAATTTTCAGGTTTCACTCTGTTTTCTACTATATTGATACATGAATTTGGAACTCTAAATCAAGCACGGTTTGTGCTAGCCCCTTGAAACTTGACACAATAAAGTAGTTCTAAGTTCTATGTGTATGGTTTGTTTCCTCTTGAAGTAGCCCTAGGAGGGAGTGGTGAAACACACTTTCGTTTGAAACGGGTTGCCAAGCTTGGAAAAAACTACCAGTGTCCTGAAATCTCAGCATATGTTTTTTCACCCAATCTTGAAGATACTTGGTGATAATGAGCAGTACACCAATCCCACTGGGTTCAGCAAATTTCGTTCTTCTAGGTTGAAGCTTTCGTTGGCAGTAAGAGTTTGAATTTTGAGGTTTCACTCTGTTTTCTCCTATATTGATAGATGAATTTGGAACTCCAAATCAAACACGGTTTGTGCTAGCCCCTTGAAACTTGACACAATAAATTAGTTCTAAGTTCTATCTGTATGGTTTGTGTCCCGTTGAAATTTCCCTAGGAGGGAGTTGCGAAACACATTTTCATTTGGAAGAGGTTGCCAAGCTTCCAAAATACTACGAGTGTCCTGAAATCTCAGCATATGTTTTTTCAACCAATCTTGAAGATACTTGGGGGTAATGAGCAGTACACCAATCCCACTTGACTCAGCAAATTTCGTTCTTCTAGGTTGAAGCATTCGTTTGCAATAAGAGTTTGAGTTTTCATTTTTCACTCTGTTTTCTTAAATATTGATACATGAATTTGGAACTCTAAATCAAGAACGGTTTGTGCTAGCCCCTTGAAACTTGACACAATAAAGTAGTTCTAAGTTCTATCTGTACGGTTTGTTTACTCTTGATGTTGCCCTAGGAGGGAGTGGTGAAGCACACTTTCGTTTGAAAGGGGTTGCCAAGCTTCCAAAAAACTACGAGTGTCCTGAAATCTCAGCATATGTTTTTTCACCAAATCTTGAAGATACTTGGTGGTAATGAGCAGTACACCAATCCCACTTGGCTAAGCAAATTTCGTTCTTCTAGGTTGAATCATTCGTTTTCAATAAAAGATTGAATTTTCGGGTTTCACTCTGTTTTCTCCTATATTGATACATGAATTTGGAACTCTAAATCAAGCACGGTTTGTGCTAGCCCCTTGAAACTTGACACAATAAAGTAGTTCTAAGTTCTATGTGTATGGTTTCGTTCTTCTTGAAGTAGCCCTAGGAGGGAGTTGTGAAACACACTTTCGTTTTGAAGAGGTTGCCAAGCTTCCAAAATACTACGAGTTTCCTGAAATCTCAGCATATGTTTTTTCACCCAATCTTGAAGATACTTGGGGGTAATGAGCAGTACACCAATCCCACTTGACTCAGCAAATTTCGTTCTTCTAGGTTGAAGCATTCGTTTTCAATAAAAGTTTGAAATTTCGGGTTTCACGCTGTTTTCTCCTATATTTATACATGAATTTGGAACTCTAACTCAAACACGGTTTGTGCTAGCCCCTTGAAACTTGACACAATAAAGTAGTTCTAAGTTGTATCTGTATGGTTTGTTTCCTCTTGAAGTTTCCCTAGGAGGGAGTGGTGAAACACACTTTCGTTTGGAAGAGGTTGCCAAGCTTCCAAAATACTACGAGTGTCCTGAAATCTCAGCATATGCTTTCTCACCCAATCTTGAAGATACTTGGTGGTAATGAGCAGTACACCAGTCCCACTTCGCTCAGCAAATTTCGTTCTTCTAGGTTGAAGCATTCGTTTGCAATAAGAGTTTGAATTTTCAGGTTTCACTCTGTTTTCTTCTATATTGATACATGAATTTGGAACTCTAAATCAAGCACGGTTTGTGCTAGCCCCTTGAAACTTGACACAATAAAGTAGTTCTAAGTTCTATGTGTATGGTTTGTGTCCAATTGAAGTTTCCCTAGGAGGGAGTTGCGAAACACACTTTCGTTTGGAAGAGGTTTCCAAGCTTACAAAATACTACGAGTGTCCTGAAATCTCAGCATATGTTTTTTCACCCAATCTTGAAGATACTTGGTGGTAATTAGCAGTACACCAAGCCCACTTGGCTCAGCAAATTTCGTTCTTCTAGGTTGAAGCATTCGTTTGCAATAAGAGTTTGAATTTTCAGGTTTCACTCTGTTTTCTCCTATATTGATAAATGAATTTGGAACTCTAAATCAAGCACGGTTTGTGCTAGCCCCTTGAAACTTGACACAATAATGTAGTTCTAAGTTCTATGTGAATGGTTTGTTTCCTCTTGAAGTAGCCCTAGGAGGGAGTGGTAAAACACACTTTCGTTTAGAAGAGGTTGCCAAGCTTCCAAAAAACTACGAGTGTCCTGAAATCTCAGCATATGTTTTTTCACCCAATCTTGAAGATACTTGTGGGTAATGAGCAGTACACCAATCCCACTTGACTCAGCAAATTTCGTTCTTCTAGGTTGAAGCATTCGTTTGCAATAAGAGTTTGAATTTTCAGGTTTGACTCTTTTTTCTCCTATATTGATACATGAATTTGGAACTCTAAATCAAGCACGGTTTGTGCTAGCCCCTTGAAACTTGACACAATAAAGTAGTTCTAAGTTCTATGTGTATGGTTTGTTTCCTCTTGAAGTAGCCCTAGGAGGGAGTGGTGAAACACACTTTCGTTTGAAACGGGTTGCCAAGCTTCCAAAAAACTACGAGTGCACTGAAATCTCAGCATATGTTTTTCCACCCAATCTTGAAGATACTTTTGTGTAATGAGCAGTACACCAATCCCACTTGACTCAGCATATTTCGTTTTTCTAGGTTGAAGCATTCGTTTCCAATAAGAGTTTGAGTTTTCTGGTTTCACTCTGTTTTCTCCTATATGGATACATGAATTTGGAAATCTAAATCAAGAACGGTTTGTGCTAGCCCTTAGAAACTTGACACAATAAAGTAGTTCTAAGTTCTATCTGTTCGGTTTGTTTCCTCTTGAAGTTGCCCTAGGAGGGAGTGGTGAAGCACACTTTCGTTTGAAAGGGGTTGCCAAGCTTCCAAAATACTAGGAGTGTCCTGAAATCTCAGCATATGTTTTTTTAAAATATCTTGAGGATACTTGGTGGTAATGAGCAGTACACCAATCCCACTTGCCTCAGCAAATTTCGTTCTTCTAGGTTGAAGCATTCGTTTGCAATAAGAGTTTGAATTTTCAGGTTTCACTCTGTTTTCTCCTATATTGATACATGAATTTGGAACTCTAAATCAAGCACGGTTTTTGCTAGCCCCTTGAAACTTGACACAATAAAGTAGTTCTAAATTCTATCTGTATGGTTTGTGTCCTATTGAAGTTTCCCTAGGAGGGAGTTGTGAAACACACTTTCGTTTGGAAGAGGTTGCCAAGCTTCCAAAATACTACGAGTGTCCTGAAATCTCAGCATATGTTTTTTCACCCAATCTTGAAGATACTTGGTGGTAATGAGCAGTACACCAATCCCACTTGGCTCAGCAAATTTCGTTCTTCTAGGTTGAAGCATTCGTTTGCAATAAGAGTTTGAATTTTCAGGTTTCACTCTGTTTTCTTTTATATTGATACATGAATTTGGAACTCTAAATCAAGCACGGTTTGTGCTAGCCCCTTGAAACTTGACACAATAAAGTAGTTCTAAGTTCTATGTGAAAGGTTTGTTTCCTCTTGAAGTAGCCCTAGTAGGGAGTGGTGAAACACACTTTCATTTGAAACGGGTTGCCAAGCATCCAAAAAACTACGAGTGTTCTGAAATCTCAGCATGTGTTTTTTCACCCAATCTTGAAGATACTTGTGGGTAATGAGAAGTACACCAATCGGACTTGACTCAGCAAATTTCGTTCTTCTAGGTTGAAGCATTCGTTTGCAATAAGAGTTTGAGTTTTCAGGTTTCACTCTGTTTTCTCCTATACTGATACATGAATTTTTAACTCTAAATCAAGCACGGTTTGTGCTAGCCCCTTGAAACTTGACACAATAAAGTAGTTCTAAGTTCTTTGTGAATGGTTTGTTTCCTCTTGAAGTAGCCCTAGGAGGGAGTGGTGAAACACTCTTTCGTTTGAAACGGGTTGCCAAGCTTCCAAAAAACTTGGAGTGCCCTGAAATCTCAGCATATGTTTTTTCACCCAATCTTGAAGATACTTGGTGGTAATGAGCAGTACACCAATCCCACTTGGCTCAGTAAATTTCATTCTTCTAGGTTGAAGCATTCGTTGGCAGTAAGAGTTTGAATTTTCAGGTTTCACTCTGTTTTCTCCTGTATTGATAGATGAATTTGGAACTCCAAATCAAACACGGTTTGTGCTAGCTGCTTGAAACTTGACACAATAAAGTAGTTCTAAGTTCTATCTGTATGGTTTGTGTATTATTGAAGTTTCCCTAGGAGGGAGTTGCGAAACACACTTTCGTTTTGAAGAGGTTGCCAAGCTTCCAAAATACTACGAGTGTCCTGAAATCTCAGTATATGTTTTTTCACCCAATCTTGAAGATACTTGCGGGTAATGAGCAGTACACCAATCCCAATTGACTCAGCAAATTTCGTTCTTCTAGGTTGAAGCATTCGTTTGCAATAAGAGTTTGAATTTTCATTTTTCACTCTGTTTTCTCCTATATTGATACATGAATTTGGAACTCTAAATCAAGAACGGTTTGTGCTAGCCCCTTGAAACTTGACACAATAAAGTAGTTCTAATTTCTATCTGTACGGTTTGTTTCCTCTTGAAGTTGCCCTAGGAGGGAGTGGTGAAACACACATACGTTTGAAAGGGGTTGCCAAGCTTCCAAAAAACTACGAGTGACCTGAAATCTCAGCATATGTTTTTTCACCCAATCTTGAAGGTACTTGGTGGTAATGAGCAGTACACCAATCCCACTTGGCTAAGCAAATTTCGTTCTTCTAGGTTGAAGCATTCGTTTTCAATAAAAGTTTGAAATTTCGGGTTTCACGCTGTTTTCTCCTATATTTATACATCAATTTGGAACTCTAACTCAAACACGGTTTGTGCTAGCCCCTTGAAACTTGACACAATAAAGTAGTTCTAAGTTCTATCTGAATGGTTGGTTTCCTCTTGAAGTTTCCCTAGGAGGGAGTGGTGAAACACACTTTCGTTTGGAAGAGGTTGCCAAGCTTCCAAAATACTACGAGTGTCCTGAAATCTCAGCATATGCTTTTTCACCCAATCTTGAAGATACTTGGTGGTAATGAGCAGTACACCAATCCCACTTGGCTCAGCATATTTCGTTCTTCTAGGTTGGAGCATTCGTTTGCAATAACAGTTTGAATTTTCAGGTTTCACTCTGTTTTCTCCTATATTGATACATGAATTTGGAACTCTAAATCAAGCACGGTTTGTGCTAGGCCCTTGAAACTTGACACAATAAAGTAGTTCTAAGTTCTATGTGTATGGTTTGTTTCCTCTTGAAGTAGCCCTAGGAGGGAGTGGTGAAACACACTTTCGTTTGAAACGGGTTGCCAAGCTTCCAAAAAGCTACGAGTGTCCTGAAATCTCAGCATATGTTTTTTCACCCAATCTTAAAGATACTTGGTGGTAATAAGCAGAACACCAATCCCACTTGGCTCAGCAAATTTCGTTCTTCTAGGTTGAAGCATTCGTTGGCAGTAAGAGTTTGAATTTTCAGGTTTCACTCTGTTTTCTCCTGTATTGATAGATGAATTTGGAACTCCAAATCAAACACGGTTTGTGCTAGCCCCTTGAAACTTGACACAATAAAGTAGTTCTAAGTTCTATGTGTATGGTTTGTTTCCTCTTGAAGTAGCCCTAGGAGGGAGTGGTGTAACACACTTTCGTTTGAAACGGGTTGCCAAGTTTCCAAAAAACTACGAGTGTCCTGAAATCTCATCATATGTTTTTTCACCCAATCTTGAAGATACTTGGTGATACTGAGGAGTACACCAATCCCACTGGGTTCAGCAAATTTCGTTCTTCTAGGTTGAAGCATTCGTTGTCAGTAAGAGTTTGAATTTTCAGGTTTCACTCTGTTTTCTCATATATTGATACATGAATTTGGAACTGTAAATCAAGAACGGTTTGTGCTAGCCCCTTGAAACTTGACACAATAAAGTAGTTCTAAGTTCTTTCTGTATGGTTTGTGTCCTATTGAAGTTTCCCTAGGAGGGAGTTGCGAAACACACTTTCGTTTGGAAGAGGTTGCCAAGCTTCCAAAATACTACGAGTGTCCTGAAATCTCAGCATATGTTTTTTCACCCAATTTTGAAGATACTTGGTCTTAATGAGCAGTACACCAAGCCCACTTGGCTCAGCAAATTTCGTTCTTCTAGGTTGAAGCATTCGTTTGCAATAAGAGTTTGAATTTTCAGGTTTCACTCTGTTTTCTCCTATATTGATACATGAATTTGGAACTCTAAATCAAGCACGGTTTGTGCTAGCCCCTTGAAACTTGACACAATAAAGTAGTTCTAAGTTCTATCTGTATGGTTTATTTTTTCTTGAAGTAGCCCTAGGAGGGAGTTGTGAAACACACTTTCGTTTGGAAGAGGTTGCCAAGCTTCCAAAATATTACGAGTGTCCTGAAATCTCAGCATATGTTTTTTTACTCAAACTTGAAGATACTTGGGGGTAATGAGCAGTACACCAATCCCACTTGACGCAGAAAAATTTCGTTCTTCTAGGTTGAAGCATTCGTTTGCAATAAGAGTTTGAGTTTTCAGGTTTCACTCTGTTTTCTCCTATATTGATACATGAATTTGGAACTCTAAATCAAGAACGGTTTTTGCTAGCCCCTTGAAACTTGACACAATAAAGAAGTTCTAAGTTCTATCTGTACGATTTGTTTCCTCTTGAAGTTGCCCTAGGATGGAGTGGTGAAGCACACTTTCGTTTGAAAGGGGTTGCCAAGCTTCCAAAAAACTACGAGTGTCCTGAAATCTCAGCATATCTTTTTTCACCCAATCTTGAAGATAGTTGGTGGTAATGAGCAGTACACCAATCCCACTTGGCTAAGCAAATTTCGTTCTTCTAGGTTGAAGCATTCGTTTTCAATAAAAGTTTGAAATTTCGGGTTTCACGCTGTTTTCTCCTATATTTATACATGAATTTGGAACTCTAACTCAAACACGGTTTGTGCTAGCCCCTTGAAACTTGACACAAATAAGTAGTTCTAAGTTGTATCTGTATGGTTTGTTTCCTCTTGAAGTTTCCCTAGGAGAGAGTGGTGAAACACACTTTCGTTTGGAAGAGGTTGCCAAGCTTCCAAAATACTACGAGTGTCCTGAAATCTCAGCATATGCTTTTTCACCCAATCTTGAAGATACTTGGTGGTAATGAGCAGTACACCAATCCCACTTGGCTCAGCAAATTTCGTTCTTCTAGGTTGAAGCATTCGTTTTCAATAAGAGTTTGAGTTCAGGTTTCACTCTGTTTTCTCCTATATTGATAGATGAATTTGGAACTCCAAATCAAACACGGTTTGTGCTAGCCCCTTGAAACTTGACACAATAAAGTAGTTCCAAGTTCTATCTGTATGGTTTGTGTCCAATAGAAGTTTGCCTACGAGGGAGTGGTGAAACACACTTTCGTTTGGAAGAAGTTGCCAAGCTTCCAAAATACTACGAGTGTCCTGAAATCTCAGCATATGTTTTTTCACCCAATCTTGAAGATACTTGGGCGTAATGAGCAGTACACGAAGCCCACTTGGCTCAGCAAATTTCGTTCTTCTAGGTTGAAGCATTCGTTTGCAATAAGAGTTTGAAATTTCAGGTTTCACTCTGTTTTCTCCTATATTGATACATGAATTTGGAACTCTACATCAAGCACGGTTTGTGCTAGCCCCTTGAAACTTGACACAATAAAGTAGTTCTAAGTTCTATGTGTATGGTTTGGTTCCTCTTGAAGTAGCCCTAGGAGGGAGTGGTGAAACACACTTTCCTTTGAAACGGGTTGCCAAGCTTCCAAAAAACTACGAGTGTCCTGAAATCTCAGCATATGTTTTTTCACCCAATCTTGAAGATACTTGGTGATAATGAGCAGTACACCAATCCCACTGGGTTCAGCAAATTTCGTTCTTCTAGGTTGAAGCATTCGTTTGCAATAAGAGTTTGAATTTTCAGATTTCACTCTGTTTTCTCCTATATTGATAGATAAATTTGGAACTCCAAATCAAACACGGTTTGTGCTAGCCCCTTGAAACTTGACACAATAAAGTAGTTCTAAGTTCTATCTGTATGGTTTGTGTCCTATTGAAGTTTCCCTAGGAGGGAGTTGCGAAACACACTTTCGTTGGAAGAGTTTGCCAAGCTTCCAAAATACTACGAGTGTCCTGAAATCTCAGCATATGTTTTTTCACCCAATCTTGAAGATACTTGGGGGTAATGAGCAGTACACCAATCCCACTTGACTCAGCAAATTTCGTTCTTCTAGGTTGAAGCATTCGTTTGCAATAAGAGTTTGAAATTTCAGGTTTCACTCTGTTTTCTCCTATGTTGATATATGAATTTGGAACTCTAAATCAAGAACGGTTTGTGCTAGCCCCTTGAAACTTGACACAATAAAGTAGTTCTAAGTTCTCTCTGTAAGGTTTGTTTCCTCTTGAAGTTGCCCTAGGAGGGAGTGGTGAAGCACACTTTTGTTTGAAAGGGGTTGCCAAGCTTCCAAAATACTACGAGTGTGCTGAAATCTCAGCATATGTTTTTTCACCCAATCTTGAAGATACTTGGTGGTAATGAGCAGTACACCAATCCAACTTGGCTAAGCAAATTTCGTTCTTCTAGGTTGAAGCATTCGTTTTCAATAAAAGTTTGAAATTTCGGGTTTCACGCTGTTTTCTCCTATATTTATACATGAATTTGGAACTCTAACTCAAACACGGTTTGTGCTAGCCCCTTGAAACTTGACACAATAAAGTAGTTCTAAGTTCTATCTGTATGGTTTGTTTCCTCTTGAAGTTTCCCTAGGAGGGAGTGGTGAAACACACTTTCGTTTGGAAGAGGTTGCCAAGCTTCCAAAATACAACGAGTGTCCTGAAATCTCAGCATATGCTTTTTCACCCAATCTTGAAGATACTTGGTGGTAATGAGCAGTACACCAATCCCACTTGGCTCAGCATTTCGTTCTTCTAGGTTGAAGCATTCGTTTGCAATAAGAGTTTGAATTTTCAGGTTTCACTCTGTTTTCTCCTATATTGATAGATGTATTTGGAACTCCAAATCAAACACGGTTTGTGCTAGCCCCTTGAAACTTGAGACAATAAAGTAGTTCTAAGTTCTATCTGTATGGTTTGTGTCCAATTGAAGTTTGCCTAGGAGGGAGTGGTGAAACACACTTTCGTTTGGAAGAAGTTGCCAAGCTTCCAAAATATTATGAGTGTCCTGGAATCTCAGCGTATGTTTTTTCACCCAATCTTGAAGATACTTGGGGGTAATGAGCAGTACACGAAGCCCACTTGGCTCAGCAAATTTCGTTCTTCTAGGTTGAAGCAATCGTTTGCAATAAGAGTTTGAATTTTCAGGTTTCACTCTGTTTTCTCCGATATTGATAGATGAATTTGGAACTCCAAATCAAACACGGTTTGTGCTAGCCCCTTGAATGTTGACACAATAAAGTAGTTCTAAGTTCTATCTGTATGGTTTGTGTCCAATTGAAGTTTCCCTAGGAGGGAGTGGTGAAACACACTTTCCTTTGGAAGAAGTTGCCAAGCTTCCAAAATACTACAAGTGTCCTGAAATCTCAGCATATGCTTTTTCACCCAATCTTGAAGATACTTGGTGGTAATGAGCATTACACCAATCCCACTTGGCTAAGCAAATTTCGTTCTTCTAGGTTGAAGCATTCGTTTTCAGTAAGAGTTTGAATTTTCATGTTTCACTCTGTTTTCTCCTATATTGATACATGAATTTGGAACTCTAAATCAAGCACGGTTTGTGCTAGCCCCTTGAAACTTAACACAATAAAGTAGTTCTAAGTTCTATCTGTATGGTTTCTTTCCTCTTGAAGTAGCCCTAGGAGGGAGTGGTGAAACACACTTTCGTTTGAAACGGATTGCCAATCTTCCAAAAAGCTACGAGTGTCCTGAAATCTCAGCATATGTTTTTTCACCCAAACTTGAAGATACTTGGTGGTAATGAGCAGTACACGAAGCCCACTTGGCTCAGCAAATTTCGTTCTTCTTTGTTGAAGCATTCGTTTGCAATAAGAGTTTGAAATTTCACGTTTCACTCTGTTTTCTCCTATATTGATACATGAATTTTTAACTCTAAATCAAGCACGGTTTGTGCTAGCCTCTTGAAAGTTGACACAATTAAGTAGTTCTAAGTTCTATGTGTATGGTTTGTTTCCTCTTGAAGTAGCCCTACGAGGGAGTGGTGAAACACACTTTCGTTTGAAACGGGTTGCCAAGCTTCCAAAAAACTACGAGTGTCCTGAAATCTCAGCATATGTTTTTTCACCCAATCTTGAAGATACTTGGTGATAATGAGCAGTACACCAATCCCACTGGGTTCAGCAAATTTCGTTCTTCTAGGTTGAAGCATTCGTTGGTAGTAAGAGTTTGAATTTTCAGGTTTCACTCTGTTTTCTCCTATATTGATAGATGAATTTGGAACTCCAAATCAAACACGGTTTGTGCTAGCCCCTTGAAACTTGACACAATAAAGTGTTTCTAAGTTCTATCTGTATGGTTTGTGTCCAATTGAAGTAGCCCTAGGAGGTAGTGGTGAAACACACTTTCGTTTGAAACGGTTTGCCAAGCTTCCAAGAAACTATGAGTGTCCTGAAATCTCAGGATATGTTTTTCCCAATCTTGAAGATACTTGGGGGTAATGAGCAGTACACCAATCCCACTTGACTCAGCAAATTTCGTTCTTCTAGGTTGAAGCATTCGTTTGCAATAAGAGTTTGAAATTTCAGGTTTCACTCTGTTTTCTCCTATATTGATACATGAATTTGGAACTCTAAATCAAGAACGGTTTGTGCTAGCCCTTTGAAACTTGACACAATAAAGTAGTTCTAAGTTCTATCTGTACGGTTTGTTTCCTCTTGAAGTAGCCCTAGGAGGGAGTGGTGAAGCACACTTTCGTTTGAAAGGGGTTGCCAAGCTACCAAAAAACTACGAGTGTCCTGAAATCTCAGCATATGTTTTTTCACCCAATCTTGAAGAAACTTGGTGATAATGAGCAGTACACCAATCCCACTGGGTTCAGCTAATTTCGTTCTTCTAGGTTGAAGCATTCGTTGGCAGGAAGAGTTTGAATTTTCAGGTTTCACTCCGTTTTCTCCTATATTGATAGATGAATTTGGAACTCCAAATCAAACACGGTTTGTGCTAGCCCCGTGAAACTTGACACAATAAAGTAGTTCAAAGTTCTATCTGTATGGTTTGTTTCCTCTTGAAGTTACCCTGGAGAGAGTGGTGAAACACACTTTCGTTTGGAAGAGGTTGCCAAGCTTCCAAAATACTACGAGTGTCCTGAAATCTCAGCATATGTTTTTTCACCCAATCTTGAAGATACTTTGTGGTAATGAGCAGTACACCAATCCCACTTGGCTCAGCAAATTTCGTTCTTCTAGGTTGAAGCATTCGTTTGCAATAAGAGTTTGAATTTTCAGGTTTCACTCTGTTTTCTCCTATATTGTTACATGAATTTGGAACTCTAAATCAAGCACGGTTTGTGCTAGCCCCTTGAAACTTGACACAATAAAGTAGTTCTAAGTTCTATATGAATGGTTTGTTTCCTCTTGAAGTAGCCCTAGGAGGGAGTGGTGAAACACACTTTCGTTTGAAACGGGTTGCCAAGCTTCCAAAAAACTACGAGTGTCCTGAAATCTCAGCATATGTTTTTTCACCCAATCTTGAAGATACTTGGTGGTAATGAGCAGTACAACAATCCCACTTGACTCAGCAAATTTCGTTCTTTTAGGTTGAAGCATTCGTTTGCAATAAGAGTTTGAATTTTCAGGTTTCACTCTGTTTTCTTTTATATTGATACATGAATTTGGAACTCTGAATCAAGAACGGTTTGTGCAAGCCCCTTGAAACTTGACACAATAAAGTAGTTTTAAGTTCTATGTGTACGGTTTGTTTCCTCTTGAAGTTGTCCTAGGAGGGAGTGGTGAAGCACACTTTCGTTTGAAAGGGGTTGCCAAGCTTCCAAAAAACTATGAGTGTCCTGAAATCTCAGCATAAGTTTTTTCACCCAATCTTGAAGATACGTGGTGGTAATGAGCAGTACACCAATCCCACTTGGCTAAGCAAATTTCATTCTTCTAGGTTGAAGCATTCGTTTTCAATAAAAGTTGGGAATTTCGGGTCTCACGCTGTTTTCTCCTATATTTATACATGAATTTTGAACTCTAACTCCAACACGGTTTGTGCTAGCCCCTTGAAACTTGCCACAATAAAGTAGTTCTAAGTTCTATCTGTATGGATTGTTTCCTCTTGAAGTTTCCCTAGGAGGGAGTGGTGAAACACACTTTCGTTTGGAAGAGGTTGCCAAGCTTCCAAAATACTACGAGTGTCCTGAAATCTCAGCATATGTTTTTTCACCCAATCTTGAAGATACTTGGTGATAATGAGCAGTACACCAATCCCACTTGGCTCAGCAAATTTCGTTCTTGTAGGTTGAAGCATTCGTTTGCAATAAGAGATTGAATTTTCAGGTTTCAGTCTGTTTTCTCCTATATTGATACATGAATTTGGAACTCTAAATCAAGCACGGTTTGTGCTAGCCTCTTGAAACTTGACACAATTAAGTAGTTCTAAGTTCTATGTGTATGGTGTGGTTCCTCTTGAAGTAGCCCTAGGAGGGAGTGGTGAAACACACTTTCGTTTGAAACGGGTTGCCAAGCTTCCAAAAAACTACGAGTGTCCTAAAATCTCAGCATATGTTTTTTCACCCAATCTTGAAGATACTTGGTGATAATGAGCAGTACACCAATCCCACTGGGTTCAGCACATTTCGTTCTTCTAGGTTGAAGCATTCGTTGGCAGTAAGAGTTTGAATTTTCAGGTTTCACTCTGTTTTCTCCTATATTGATAGATGAATTTGGAACTCCAAATCAAACACGGTTTGTGCTAGCCCCTTGAAACTTGACACAATAAAGTAGTTCTAAGTTATATCTGTATGGTTTGTGTCCAGTTGAAGTTTCCCTAGGAGGGAGTGGTGAAACACACTTTCGTTTGGAAGCTTTTGCCAACCTTCCAAAATTCTACGAGTGTCCTGAAATCTCAGCATATGTTTTTTCACCCAATCTTGAAGATACTTGGTGGTAATGAGCAGTACACCAATCCCACTTGGCTCAGCAAATTTCGTTCTTCTAGGTTGAAGCATTCGTTTGCAATAAGAGTTTGAATTTTCAGGTTTCACTCTGTTTTGTCCTATATTGATACATGAATTTGGAACTCTAAATCAAGCACGGTTTGTGCTAGCCCCTTGAAACTTCACACAATAAAGTAGTTCTAAGTTCTATCTGTATGGTTTGTGTCCTATTGAAGTTTCCCTAGGAGGGAGTTGCGAAACACACTTTCGTTTGGAAGAGGTTGCCAAGCTTCTAAAATACTACGAGTGTCCTGAATTCTCAGCATATGTTTTTTTTCACCCAATCTTGAAGATACTTGGTTGTAATGAGCAGTACACCAATCCCACATGACTCAGCAAATTTCGTTCTTCTAGGATGAAGCATTCGTTTGCAATAAGAGTTTGAATTTTCAGGTTTCACATCTGTTTTCTCGTATATTGACACATGAACTTGGAACTCTAAATCAAGACGGTTTGTGCTAGCATTTGAAACTTGACACAATAAAGTAGTTCTAAGTTCTATCTGTACGGTTGTTTCCTCTTGAAGTTGCCCTAGGAGGGAGTGGTGAAGCACACTTTCATTTGAAAGGGGTTCCAAGCTTCCAAAAAACTACGAGTGTCCTGAAATCTCAGCATATGCTTTTTCACCCAATCTTGAAGATCCTTGGTGGTAATGAGCAGTACACCAGTCCCACTTGGCTAAGCAAATTTCGTTCTTCTAGTTTGAAGCATTCGTTTTCAATAAAAGTTTGAAATTTCGGGTTTCACGATGTTTTCTACTATATTTATACATGAATTTGGAACTCTAACTCAAACACAGTTTGTGCTAGCCCCTTGAAACTTGACAAAATAAAGTAGTTCTAAGTTCTATCTGTACGGTTTGTTTCCTCTTGAAGTTTGCCCTAGGAGGGAGTGGTGAAGCACACTTTCGTTTGAAAGGGGTTGCCAAGCTTCCAAAAAACTACGAGTATCCTGAAATCTCAGCATATGCTTTTTCACCCAATCTTGAAGATACTTGGTGGTAATGAGCATTACACCAATCCCACTTGGCTAAGCAAATTTCGTTCTTCTAGGTTGAAGCATTCGTTTTCAATAAAAGTTTGAAATTTCGGGATTCACGCTGTTTTCCCTATATTTATACATGAATTTGGAACTCTAACTCAAACACGGTTTGTGCTAGCCCTTGAAACTTGACACATAAAGTAGTTCTAAGTTCTATCTGTATGGTTTGTTTCCTCTTGAAGTTTCCCTAGGAGGGATTGGTGAAACACACTTTCGTTTGGAAGAGTTTGCCAAGCTTCCAAAATACTACGAGTGTCCTGAAATCTCAACATATGTTTTTCACCCAATCTTGAAGATACTTGGTGGTAATGAGCAGTACACCAGTCCCACATGGCTCAGCAAATTTCGTTCTTCTAGGTTGAAGCATTCTTTGCAATAAGAGTTTGAATTTTCAGGTTTCACTCTATTTTCTCCTATATTGATACATGAATTTGAAACTCTAAATCAAGCACGTTTGTGCTAGCCCTTGAAACTTGACACAATAAAGTAGTTCTAAGTTCTATCTGTATGGTTTGTGTCCAATTGAAGTTTCCCTATTAGGAGTGGTGAACACACTTTCCTTTGGAAGAGGTTTCCAAGCTTCCAAAATACTACGAGTTTCCTGAAATCTCAGCATATGTTTTTTCACCCAATCTTGAAGATAGTTGGTGATAATGAGCAGTACACCAATCCCACTGAGTTCAGCAAATTTCGTTCTTCTAGGTTGAAGCATTCGTTGGCAGTAAGAGTTTGAATTTTCAGGTTTCATTCTGTTTTCTTTTATATTGATAGATGAATTTGGAACTCCAAATCAAACCGGTTTGTGCTAGCCCCTTGAAACTTGACACAATAAAGTAGTTCTAAGTTCTATCTGTATGTTTGTGTCCTATTGAAGTTTCCCTAGGAGGGAGTTGCGAAACACACTTTCGTTTGGAAGAGGTTGCCAAGCTTCCAAAATACTACGAGTTTATTGAAATCTCAGCATATGTTTTTTCACCCAATCTTGAAGATACTTAGGGGTAATGAGCAGTACACCTATCCCACTTGACTCAGCAAATTTCGTTCTTCTAGGTTGAAGCATTCCTTTGCAATAAGCGTTTGAGTTTTCAGGTTTCACTCTGTTTTCTCCTATATTGATACATGAATTTGGAACTCTAATTCAAGAACGGTTTGTGCTAGCCCCTTGAAACTTGACACAATAAAGTAGTTCTAAGTTCTATCTGCACGGTTTGATTCGTCTGAAGTTGCCCTAGGAGGGAGTGGTAAAGCACACTTTCGTTTGAAAGGGGTTGCAAAGCTTCCAAAAAACTACGAGTGTCCTGAAATCTCAGGGATATTGTTTTTTCCACCCAATCTTGAAGATACTTGGTGGTAATGAGCAGTACACCAATCCCACTTGGATAAGCAAATTTCGTTCTTCTAGGTTGAAGCATTCGTTTTCAATAAAAGTTTGAAATTTCTTGTTTCACGCTGTTTTCTCCTATATTATACATGAATTTGGAACTCTAACTCAAACACGGTTTGTGCTAGCCCCTTGAAACTTGACACAATAAAGTAGTTCTAATTTCTATGTGAATGGTTTGTTTCCTCTTGAAGTAGCCCTAGGAGGGAGTGGTGAAGCACACTTTCGTTTGAAAGGGGTTGCCAAGCTTCCAAAAAACTACGAGTGTCCTGAAATCTCAGCACATGTTTTTTCACCCAATCTTGAAGAATCTTGGTGATAATGAGCAGTACACCTATCCCACTTGACTCAGCAAATTTCGTTCTTCTAGGTTGAAGCATTCGTTTGCAATAAGAGTTTGAATTTTCAGGTTTCACTCTGTTTTCTCCTATATTGATACATGAATTTGGAACTCTAAATCAAGAACGGTTTGTGCTAGCCCTTGAAACTTGACACAATAAAGTAGTTCTAAGTTCTATCTGTACGGTTTGTGTCCTATTGAAGTTTCCCTAGGGGGGAGTTGCGAAACACACTTTCGTTTGGAAGAGGTGGCCAAGCTTCCAAAATACGACGAGTGTCCTGAAATCTCAGCATATGTTTTTTCACCCAATCTTGAAGATACTTGGTGATAATGAGCAGTACACCAATCCCACTGGGTTCAGCAAATTTCGTTCTTCTAGGTTGAAGCATTTGTTGGCAGTAAGAGTTTGAATTTTCAAGTTTCACACTGATTTCTCCTATATTGATAGATGAATTTGGAACTCCAAATCAAACACGGTTTGTGCTAGCCCCTTGAAACTTGACACAATAGAGTAGTTCTAAGTTCTATCTGTATGGTTTGTGTCCTATTGAAGTTTCCCTAGGAGGGAGTGGTGAAACACACTTTCGTTTGGAAGAGGTTGCCAAGCTTCAAAATACTAGGAGTGTCCTGAAATCTCAGCATATGTTTTTTCACCCAATCTTGAAGATACTTGGTGGTAATGAGAAGTACACCAAGCCCACTTGGCTCAGCAAATTTCGTTCTTCTAGGTTGAAGCATTCGTTTGCAATAAGAGTTTGAATTTTCAGGTTTCACTCTGTTTTCTCCTATATTGATACATGAATTTTTAACTCTAAATCAAGAACGGTTTGTGCTAGCCCTTGAAACTTGACACAATAAAGTAGTTCTAAGTTCTATCTGTACGGTTTGTTTCCTCTTGAAGTTGCCCTAGGAGGGAGTGGTGAAGCACACTCTCGTTTGAAAGGGTTGCCAAGCTTCCAAAAAACTACGAGTGTCCTGAAATCTCAGCATATGTTTTTCACCCAATCTTGAAGATACTTGGTGATAATGAGCAGTACACCAATCCCACTGGGTTCAGCAAATTTCGTTCTTCTAGGTTGAAGCATTTGTTGGCAGTAAGAGTTTGAATTTTCAAGTTTCACACTGATTATTCCTATATTGATAGATGAATTTGGAACTCCAAATCAAACACGGTTTGTGCTAGCCCCTTGAAACTTGACACAATAGAGTAGTTCTAAGTTCTATCTGTATGGTTTGTGTCCTATTGAAGTTTCCCTAGGAGGGAGTGGTGAAACACACTTTCGTTTGGAAGAGGTTGCCAAGCTTCCAAAATACTAGGAGTGTCCTGAAATCTCAGCATATGTTTTTTCACCCAATCTTGAAGATACTTGGTGGTAATGAGAAGTACACCAAGCCCACTTGGCTCAGCAAATTTCGTTCTTCTAGGTTGAAGCATTCGTTTGCAATAAGAGTTTGAATTTTCAGGTTTCACTCTGTTTTCTCCTATATTGATACATGAATTTTTAACTCTAAATCAAGAACGGTTTGTGCTAGCCCTTGAAACTTGACACAATAAAGTAGTTCTAAGTTCTATCTGTACGGTTTGTTTCCTCTTGAAGTTGCCCTAGGAGGGAGTGGTGAAGCACACTCTCGTTTGAAAGGGGTTGCCAAGCTTCCAAAAAACTACGAGTGTCCTGAAATCTCAGCATATGTTTTTTCACCCAATCTTGAAGATAATTGGGGGTAATGAGAAGTACACCAATCCAACTTGGCTAAGCAAATTTCGTTCTTCTAGGTTGAAGCATTCGTTTTCAATAAAAGTTTGAAATTTCGGGTTTCACGCTGTTTTCTCCTATATTTATACATGAATTTGGAACTCTAACTCAAACACGGTTTGTGCTAGCCCCTTGAAACTTGACACAATTAAGTAGTTCTGAGTTCTATGTGTATGGTTTGTTTCCTCTTGAAGTAGCCCTAGGAGGTAGTGGTGAAACACACTTTCGTTTGAAACGGTTTGCCAAGCTTCCAAGAAACTACGAGTGTCCTGAAATCTCAGGATATATTTTTTCCCCCATCTTGAAGATACTTGGGGGTAATGAGCAGTACACCAATCCCACTTGACTCAGCAAATTTCGTTCTTCTAGGTTGAAGCATTCGTTTGCAATAAGAGTTTGAAATTTCAGGTTTCACTCTGTTTTCTCCTATATTGATACATGAATTTGGAACTCTAAATCAAGAACGGTTTGTGCTAGCCCTTTGAAACTTGACACAATAAAGTAGTTCTAAGTTCTATCTGTACGGTTTGTTTCCTCTTGAAGTAGCCCTAGGAGGGAGTGGTGAAGCACACTTTCGTTTGAAAGGGGTTGCCAAGCTACCAAAAAACTACGAGTGTCCTGAAATCTCAGCATATGTTTTTTCACCCAATCTTGAAGAAACTTGGTGATAATGAGCAGTACACCAATCCCACTGGGTTCAGCTAATTTCGTTCTTCTAGGTTGAAGCATTCGTTGGCAGGAAGAGTTTGAATTTTCAGGTTTCACTCCGTTTTCTCCTATATTGATAGATGAATTTGGAACTCCAAATCAACACGGTTTGTGCTAGCCCCGTGAAACTTGACACAATAAAGTAGTTCAAAGTTCTATCTGTATGGTTTGTTTCCTCTTGAAGTTTCCCTGGAGGGAGTGGTGAAACACACTTTCGTTTGGAAGAGGTTGCCAAGCTTCCAAAATACTACGAGTGTCCTGAAATCTCAGCATATGTTTTTTCACCCAATCTTGAAGATACTTTGTGGTAATGAGCAGTACACCAATCCCACTTGGCTCAGCAAATTTCGTTCTTCTAGGTTGAAGCATTCGTTTGCAATAAGAGTTTGAATTTTCAGTTTCACTCTGTTTTCTCCTATATTGTTACATGAATTTGGAACTCTAAATCAAGCACGGTTTGTGCTAGCCCCTTGAAACTTGACACAATAAAGTAGTTCTAAGTTCTATATGAATGGTTTGTTTCCTCTTGAAGTAGCCCTAGGAGGAGTGGTGAAACCACACTTTCGTTTGAAACGGGTTGCCAAGCTTCCAAAAAACTACGAGTGTCCTGAAATCTCAGCATATGTTTTTTCACCCACTCTTGAAGATACTTGGTGGTAATGAGCA
>NW_027514692.1:0-49083 GCF_048772815.1 Callospermophilus lateralis | reverse complement strand
AAGTAGTTCTAAGTTCTATGTGTACGGTTTGTTTCCTCTTGAAGTAGCCCTAGGAGGGAGTGGTGAAACACACTTTCGTTTGAAACGGGTTGCCAAGCTTCCAAAATCCTACGAGTGTCCTGAAATCTCAGCATATGTTTTTTCACCCAATCTTGAAGATACTTGGTGCTAATGAGCAGTACACCAATCCCACTTGGCTCAGCAAATTTCGTTCTTCTAGGTTGAAGCATTCGTTTGCAATAAGAGTTTGAATTTTCAGGTTTCACTCTGTTTTCTCCTATATTGATACATGAATTTGGAACTCTAAATCAAGCACGGTTTGTGCTAGCCCCTTGAAACTTGACACAATTAAGTAGTTCTAAGTTCTATGTGTACGGTTTGTTTCCTCTTGAAGTAGCCCTAGGAGGGAGTGGTGAAACACACTTTCGTTTGAAACGGGTTGCCAAGCTTCCAAAATACTACGAGTGTCCTGAAATCTCAGCATATGTTTTTTCACCCAATCTTTAAGATACTTGGTGCTAATGAGCAGTACACCAATCCCACTTGGCTCAGCAAATTTCGTTCTTCTAGGTTGAAGCATTCGTTTGCAATAAGAGTTTGAATTTTCAGGTTTCACTCTGTTTTCTCCTATATTGATACATGAATTTGGAACTCTAAATCAAGCAAGGTTTGTGCTAGCCCCTTGAAACTTGACACAATGAAGTAGTTCTAAGTTCTATCTGTATGGTTTGTGTCCGATTGAAGTTTCCCTAGGAGGGAGTGGTGAAACACACTTTCGTTGGAAGAGGATGCCAAGCTTCCAAAATACTACGAGTGTCCAGAAATCTCAGCATATGTTTTTTCACCCAATCTTGAAGATACTTGGTGGTAATGAGCAGTACAGCAATCCCACTTGACTCACCAAATTTCGTTCTTCTAGGTTGAAGCATTCGTTTGCTAAGAGTTTGAGATTTCAGGTTTCACTCTGTTTTCTCCTATATTGATACATGAATTTGGAACTCTAAATCAAGAACGGTTTGTGCTAGCCCCTTGAAACTTGACACAATAAAGTAGTTCTAAGTTCTATCTGTATGGTTTGTGTCCAATTGAAGTTTCCCTAGGAGGGAGTGGTGAAACACACTTTCGTTGGAAGAGGTTGCCAAGCTTCCAAAAAACTACGAGTTTAATGAAATCTCAGCATATGTTTTTTCACCCAATCTTGAAGATACTTGGTGACAATGAGCAGTACACGATTCCCACTGGGTTCAGCAAATTTCGTTCTTCTAGGTTGAAGCATTCGTTGGCAGTAAGAGTTTGAATTTTCAGGTTTCACTCTGTTTTCTCCTATATTGATAGATGAATTTGGAACTCCAAATCAAACACGGTTTGTGCTAGCCCCTTGAAACTTGACACAATAAAGTAGTTCTATGTTCTATCTGTATGGTTTGTGTCCAAGTGAAGTTTCCCTAGGAGGGAGTGGTGAAACACACTTTCGTTTGGAAGAGGTTGCCAAGCTTCCAAAATACTAGGAGTGTCCTGAAATCTCAGCATATGTTTTTTCACCCAATCTTGAAGATACTTGGTGGTAATGAGCAGTACACCAATTCCACTTGGCTCAGCAAATTTCGTTCTTCTAGGTTGAAGCATTCGTTTGCAATAAGAGTTTGAAATTTCCGGTTTCACTCTGTTTTCTCCTATATTGATACATGAATTTGGAACTCTAAATCAAGCACGGTTTGTGCTAGCCCCTTGAAACTTGACACAATGAAGTAGTTCTAAGTTCTATCTGTATGGTTTGTTTCCTCTTGAAGTAGCCCTAGGAGGGAGTTGTGAAACACACTTTCGTTTGAAACGGGTTGCCAAGCTTCCAAATATCTACGAGTGTCCTGAAATCTCAGCATATGTTTTTTCACCCAATCTTGAAGATACTTGGTGATAATGAGCAGTACACCAATCCCACTGGGTTCAGCAAATTTCGTTCTTCTACCTTGAAGCATTCGTTGGCAGTAAGAGTTTGAATTTTCAGGTTTCACTCTGTTTCTCCTATATTGATAGATGAATTTGGAACTCCAAATCAAACACGGTTTGTGCTAGCCCCGTGAAACTGGACACAACAAAGTAGTTCTAAGTTCTATCTGTATGGTTTGTGTCCAATTGAAGTTTCCCTAGGAGGGAGTGGTGAAACACACTTTCGTTTTAAGAGGTTGCCAAGCTTGCAAAATACTACGAGTGTCCTGAAATCTCAGCATATGTTTTTTCACCCAATCTTGAAGATACTTGGTGATAATGAGCAGTACACCAATCCCACTGGGTTCAGCAAATTTCGTTCTTCTAGGTTGAAGCATTCGTTGGCAGTAAGAGTTTGAATTTTCAGGTTTCACTCTGTTTTCTCCTATATTGATAGATGAATTTGAAACTCCAAATCAAACACGGTTTGTGCTAGCCCCTTGAAACTTGACACAATAAAGTAGTTCTAAGTTCTATCTGTATGGTTTGTTTCCTCTTGAAGTAGCCCTAGGAGGGAGTTGTGAAACACACTTTTGTTTGAAACGGGTTGCAAAGCTTCCAAAAAACTACGAGTGTCCTGAAATCTCAGCATATGTTTTTTCACCCAATCTTGAAGATACTTGGTGATAATGAGCAGTAAACCAATCCCACTGGGTTCAGCAAATTTCGTTCTTCTAGGTTGAAGCATTCGTTGGCAGTAAGAGTTTGAATTTTCAGGTTTCACTCTCTTTTCTCCTATTTTGATAGATGAATTTGGAACTCCAAATCAAACACGGTTTGTGCTAGCCCCTTGCAACTGGACACAATAAAGTAGTTCTAAGTTCTATCTGTATGGTTTGTGTCCAATTGAAGTTTCCCTAGGAGGGAGTGGTGAAACATACTTTCGTTTGGAAGAGGTTGCCAAGCTTCCAAAATACTACGAGTGTCCTAAAATCTCAGCATATGTTTTTTCACCCAATCTTGAAGATACTTGGTGGTAATGAGCAGTACACCAATCCCACTTGGCTCAGCAAATTTCGTTCTTCTAGGTTGAAGCATTCGTTTGGAAAAAGAGTTTGAATTTTCAGGTTTCACTCTGTTTTCTCCTATATTGATACATGAATTTGGAACTCTAAATCAAGCACGGTTTGTGCTAGCCCCTTGAAACTTGACACAATAAAGTAGTTCTACGTTCTATGTGTACGGTTTTTTTCCTCTTGAAGTAGCCCTAGAGGGAGTGGTTAAACACACTTTCATTTGAAACGGGTTGCCAAGCTTCCAAAAAACTACGAGTGTCCTGAAATCTCAGCATATGTTTTTTCACCCAATCTTGAAGGTACTTGGTGGTAATGAGCAGTACACCAATCCCACTTGGCTCAGCAAATTTCGTTCTTCTAGGTTGAAGCATTCGTTTGCAATAAGAGTTTGAATTTTCAGGTTTCACTCTGTTTTCTCCTATATTGAGACATGAATTTGGAACTCTAAATCAAGCACGGTTTGTGCTAGCCCCTTGAAACTTGACACAATGAAGTAGTTCTAAGTTCTATCTGTATGGTTTGTTTCCTCTTGAAGTAGCCCTAGGAGGGAGTTGTGAAACACACTTTCGTTTGAAACGGGTTGCCAAGCTTCCAAAAAACTACGAGTGTCCTGAAATCTCAGCATAAGTTTTTTCACCCAATCTTGAAGATACTTGGTGATAATGAGCAGTACACCAATCCCACTGGGTTCAGCAAATTTCGTTCTTCTAGGTTGAAGCATTCGTTGGCAGTAAGAGTTTGAATTTTCAGGTTTCACTCTGTTTTCTCCTATATTGATAGATGAATTTGGAACTCCAAATCAAACACGGTTTGTGCTAGCCCCTTGAAACTTGACACAATAAAGTAGTTCTAAGTTCTATCTGTATGGTTTGTGTCCAATTGAGGTTTCCCTAGGAGGGAGTAGTGAAACACTCTTTCGTTTGGAAGAGGTTGCCAAGCTTCCAAAATACTACGAGTGTCCTGAAATCTCAGCATATGTTTTTTCACCCAATCTTGAAGATACTTGGTGATAATGAGCAGTACACCAATCCCACTTGGCTCAGCAAATTTCGTTCTTCTAGGTTGAAGCATTCGTTTGCAATAAGAGTTTGAATTTTCAGGTTTCACTCTGTTTTCTCCTATATTGATACATGAATTTGGAACTCTAAATCAAGCACGGTTTGTGCTAGCCCCTTGAAACTTGACACAATAAAGTAGTTCTAATTTCTATGTGTACGGTTTGTTTCCTCTTGAAGTAGCCCTAGGAGGGAGTGGTGAAACACACTTTCGATTGAAACGGGTTGCCAAGCTTCCAAAAAACTACGAGTGTCTTGAAATCTCAGCATATGCTTTTTCACCCATTCTTGAAGATACTTGGTGATAATGAGCAGTACACCAATCCCACTGGGTTCAGCAAATTTCGTTCTTCTAGGTTGAAGCATTCGTTGGCAGTAAGAGTTTGAATTTTCAGGTTTCACTCTGTTTTCTCATATATTGATAGATTAATATGGAACTCCAAATCAAACACGGTTTGTGCTAGCCCCTTGAAACTGGACACAATAAAGTAGTTCTAAGTTCTATCTGTATGGTTTGTGTCCAATTGAAGTTTCCCTAGGAGGGAGTGTTGAAACACACTTTCGTTTGGAAGAGGTTGCCAAGCTTCCAAAATACTACGAGTGTCCAGAAATCTCAGCATATGTTTTTTCACCCAATCTTGAAGGTACTTGGTGGTAATGAGCAGTATACCAATCCCAATTGGCTCAGCAAATTTCGTTCTTCTAGGTTGAAGCATTCGTTGGCAGTATGAGTTTGAATTTTCAGGTTTCACTCTGTTTTCTCCTATTTTGATAGATGAATTTGGAACTCCAAATCAAACACGGTTTGTGCTTGCCCCTTGAAACTGGACACACTAAAGTAGTTCTAAGTTCTATCTGTATGGTTTGTGTCCAATTGAAGTTTCCCTAGGAGGGAGTGGTGAAACACACTTTCGTTTGAAACGGGTTGCCAAGCTTCCAAAAAACTACGAGTGTCCTGAAATCTCAGCATATGGTTTTTCACCCAATCTTGAAGATACTTGGTGATAATGAGCAGTACACCAATCCCACTGGGTTCAGCAAATTTCGTTCTTCTAGGTTGAAGCATTCGTTGGCACTAAGAGTTTGAATTTTCAGGTTTCACTCTGTTTTCTCCTATATTGATACATGAATTTGGAACTCTAAATCAAGCACGGTTTGTGCTAGCCCCTTGAAACTTGACACAATAAAGTAGTACTAAGTTCTATGTGTACCATTTGTTTCCTCTTGAAGTAGCCCTAGGAGGGAGTGGTGAAACACACTTTCGTTTGAAACGGGTTGCCAAGCTTCCAAACAACTACGAGTGTCCTGAAATCTCAGCATATGTTTTGTCACCCATTCTTGAAGATACTTGGTGATAATGAGCAGTACACCAATCCCACTGGGTTCAGCAAATTTCGTTCTTCTAGGTTGAAGCATTCGTTGGCACTAAGAGTTTGAATTTTCAGGTTTCACTCTGTTTTCTCCTATATTGATAGATGAATTTGGAACTCCAAATCAAACACGGTTTGTGCTAGCCCTTGAAACTTGACACAATAAAGTAGTTCTAAGTTCTATCTGTATGGTTTGTGTCCAATTGAAGTTTCCCTATGAGGGAGTGGTGAAACACACTTTCGTTTGGAAGAGGTTGCCGAGCTTCCAAAATACTACGTGTGTCCAGAAATCTCAGCATATGTTTTTTCACCCAATCTTGAAGATACTTGGTGGTAATGAGCAGTACACCAATCCCACTTGGCTCAGCAAATTTCGTTCTTCTAGGTTGAAGCATTCATTTGCAATAAGAGTTTGAATTTTCAGGTTTCACTCTGTTTTCTCCTATATTGATACATGAAATTGGAACTCTAAATCAAGCACGGTTTGTGCTAGCCCCTTGAAACTTGACACAATGAAGTAGTTCTAAGTTCTATCTGTATGGTTTGTTTCCTCTTGAAGTAGCCCTAGGAGGGAGAGGTGAAACACACTTTCGTTTGAAACGGGTTGCCAAGCTTCCAAAAAACTACGAGTGTCCTGAAATATCAGCATATGTTTTTTCACCCAATCTTGAAGATACTTGGTGATAATGAGCAGTACACCAATCCCACTGGGTAAAGCAAATTTCGTTCTTCTAGGTTGAAGCATTCGTTGGCAGTAAGAGTTTGAATTTTCAGGTTTCACTCTGTTTTCTCCTATATTGATAGATGAATTTGGAACTCCAAATCAAACACGGTTTGTGCTAGGCCCTTGAAACTTGACACAATAAAGTAGTTCTAAGTTCTATCTGTATGGTGTGTTTCCAATTGAAGTTTCCCTTTAGGGAGTGGTGAAACACACTTTCGTTTGAAACGGGTTGCCAAGCTTCCAAAAAACTACGAGTGTCCTGAAATCTCAGCATATGTTTTTTCACCCATTCTTGAAGACACTTGGTGATAATGAGCAGTACACCAATCCCACTGGGTTCAGCAAATTTCGTTCTTCTAGGTTGAAGCATTCGTTGGCAGTAAGAGTTTGAATTTTCAGGTTTCACTCTGTTTTCTCCTATATTGATACATGAATTTGGAACTCCAAATCAAACACGGTTTGTGCTAGCCCCTTGAAACTTGACACAATAAAGTAGTTCTAAGTTCTATCTGTATGGTTTGTGTCCAATTGAAGTTTCCCTAGGAGGGAGTGGTGAAACACACTTTCGTTTGGAAGAGGTTGCCAAGCTTCCAAAATACTACGAGTGTCCTGAAATCTCAGCATATGTTTTTTCACCCAATCTTGAAGATACTTGGTGGTAATGAGCAGGACACCAATCCCACTTGGCTCAGCAAATTTTGTTCTTCTAGGTTGAAGCATTCGTTTGCAATAAGAGTTTGAATTTTCAGGTTTCACTCTGTTTTCTCCTATATTGATAAATTAATTTGGAACTCCAAATCAAACAAGGTTTGTGCTAGCCCCTTGAAACTTGACACAATAAAGTAGTTCTAAGTTCTATCTGTATGGTTTGTGTCCAATTGAAGTTTCCCTAGGAGGGAGTAGTGAAACACACTTTCGTTTGGAAGAGGTTGCCAAGCTTCCAAAATACTACGAGTGTCCTGAAATCTCAGCGTATGTTTTTTCACCCAATCTTGAAGATACTTGGTGGTAATGAGCAGTACACCAATCCCACTTGGTTCAGCAAATTTCGTTCTTCTAGGTTGAAGCATTCGTTTGCAATAAGAGTTTGAATTTTCAGGTTTCACTCTGTTTTCTCCTATATTGATACATGAATTTGGAACTCTAAATCAAGCACGGTTTGTGCTAGCCCCTTGAAACTTGACACAATAAAGTAGTTCTAAGTTCTATGTGTATGTTTGTTTCCTCTTGAAGTAGCCCTAGGAGGGAGTGGTGAAACACACTTTCGTTTGAAACGGTTTGCTAAGCTTAAAAAACTACGAGTGTCCTGAAATCTCAGCATATGTTTCTTCACCCAATCTTGAAGATACTTGGTGATAATGAGCAGTACACCAAACCCACTGGGTTCAGCAAATTTCGTTCTTCTAGGTTGAAGCATTCGTTGGCAGTAAGAGTTTGAATTTTCAGGTTTCACTCTGTTTTCTCCTATATTGATAGATGAATTTGGAACTCCAAATCAAACACGGATTCTGCTAGCCCCTTGAAATTTCACACAATAAAGTAGTTCTAAGTTCTATCTGTATGGTTTGTGTCCAATTGAAGTTTCCCTAGGAGGGAGTGGTGAAACACACTTTCATTTGGAAGAGGTTGCCAAGCTTCCAAAATACTACGAGTGTCCTGAAATATCAGCATATGTTTTTTCACCCATTCTTGAAGATACTTGGTGATAATGAGCAGTACACCAATCCCACTGGGTTCAGCAAATTTCGTTCTTCTAGGTTGAAGCATTCGTTGGCAGTAAGAGTTTGAATTTTCAGGTTTCACTCTGTTTTTCTCCTATATTGATAGATGAATTTGGAACTCCAAATCAAACACGGTTTGTGCTAGCCCCTTGAAACTGGACATAATAAAGTAGTTCTAAGTTCTATCTGTATGGTTTGTGTCCAATTGAAGTTTCCCTAGGAGGGAGTGGTGAAACACACTTTCGTTTGGAAGAGGTTGCCAAGCTTCCAAAATACTACGAGTGTCCTGAAATCTCAGCATATGTTTTTTCACCCAATCTTGAAGATACTTGGTGGTAATGAGCAGTACACCAATCCCACTTGGCTCAGCAAATTTCGTTCTTTTAGGTTGAAGCATTCGTTTGCAATAAGAGTTTGAATTTTCAGGTTTCACTCTGTTTTCTCCTATATTGATACATGAATTGGAATCTAAATCAAGCACGGTTTGTGCTAGCCCCTTGAAACTTGACACAATAAAGTAGTTCTAAGTTCTATGTGTACGGTTTGTATCCTCTTGAAGTAGCCCTAGGAGGGAGTGGTGAAACACTCTTTCGTTTGAAACGGGTTGCCAAGCTTCCAAAAAACTACGAGTGTCCTGAAATCTCAGCATATGTTTCTTCACCCAATCTTGAAGATACTTGGTGATAATGAGCAGTGCACCAATCCCACTGGGTTCAGCAAATTTCGTTCTTCTAGGTTGAAGCATTCGTTGGCAGTAAGAGTTTGAATTTTCAGGTTTCACTCTGTTTTCTCCTATATTGATACATGAATTTGGAACTCCAAATCAAACACGGTTTGTGCTAGCCCCTTGAAACTGGACACAATAAAGTAGTTCTAAGTTCTATCTGTATGGTTTGTGTCCAATTGAAGTTTCCTAGGAGGGAGTGGTGAAACACACTTTCGTTTGGAAGAGGTTGCCAAGCTTCCAAAATACTACGAGTGTCCTGAACTCTCACCATATGTTTTTTCACCCAATCTTGAAGATACTTGGTGGTAATGAGCAGTACACCAATCCCACTTGACTCAGCAAATTTCGTTCTTCTAGGTTGAAGCATTCGTTTGCAATAAGAGTTTGAGTTTTCAGGTTTCACTCTGTTTTCTCCTATATTGATACATGAATTTGGAACTCTAAATCAAGAACGGTTTGTGCTAGCCCCTTGAAACTGGACACATTAAAGTAGTTCTAAGTTCTACCTGTATGGTTTGTGTCCAATTGAAGTTTCCCTAGGGGGGAGTGGTGAAACACACTTTCGTTTGGAAGAGGTTGCCAAGCTTCCAAAATACTACGAGTGTCCAGAAGTCTCAGCATATGTTTTTTCACCCAATCGTGAAGATACTTGGTGGTAATGAGCAGTACACCAATCCCACTTGGCTCAGCAAATTTCGTTCTTCTTGGTTAAAGCATTCGTTTGCAATAAGAGTTTGAATTTTCAGGTTTCACTCTGTTTTCTCCTATATTGATACATGAATTCGGAACTCTAAATCAAGCACGGTTTGTGCTAGCCCCTTGAAACTTGACACAATAAAGAAGTTCTAAGTTCTATGTGTACGTTTTGTTTCCTCTTGAAGTAGCCCTAGGAGGGAGTGGTGAAACACACTTTCGTTTGAAACGGGTTGCCAAGCTTCCCAAAAACTACGAGTGTCCTGAAATCTCAGCATATGTTTTTTCACCCATTCTTGAAGATACTTGGTGATAATGAGCAGTACACCAATCCCACTGGGTTCAGCAAATTTCGTTCTTCTAGGTTGAAGCATTCGTTGGCAGTAAGAGTTTGAATTTTCAGGTTTCACTCTGTTTTCTCCTATATTTATACATGAATTTGGAACTCCAAATCAAACACGGTTTGTGCTAGCCCCTTGAAACTGGACACAATAAAGTAGTTCTAAGTTCTATCTGTATGGTTTGTGTCCAATTGAAGTTTCCCTAGGAGGGAGTTGTGAAACACACTTTCGTTTGGAAGAGGTTGCCAAGCTTCCAAAATACTACGTGTGTCCTGAAATCTCAGCATATGTTTTTTCACCCAATCTTGAAGATACTTGGTGGTAATGAGCAGTACACGAATCCCACTTGGCTCAGCAAATTTCGTTCTTCTAGGTTAAAGCATTCGTTTGCAATAAGAGTTTGAATTTTCAGGTTTCACTCTGTTTTCTCCTATATTGATACATGAATTGGAACTCTAAATCAAGCACGGTTTGTGCTAGCCCCTTGAAACTTGACACAATAAAGCAGTTCTAAGTTCTATGTGTACGGTTTGTTTCCTCTTGAAGTAGCCCTAGGGGGGAGTGGTGAAACACACTTTCGTTTGAAACGGATTGCCAAGCTTCCAAAAAACTACGAGTGTCCTGAAATCTCAGCATATGTTTCTTCACCCAATCTTGAAGATACTTGGTGATAATGAGCAGTACACCAATCCCACTGGGTTCAGCAAATTTCGTTCTTCTAGGTTGAAGCATTCGTTGGCAGTAAGAGTTTGAATTTTCAGGTTTCACTCTGTTTTCTCCTATATTGATAGATGAATTTGGAACTCCAAATCAAACACGGTTTGTGCTAGCCCCTTGATACTGGACACAATAAAGTAGTTCTAAGTTCTATCTGTATGGTTTGTGTCCAATTGAAGTTTCCCTAGGAGGGAGTGGTGAAACACACTTTCTTTGGAAGATTTTGCCAAGCTTCCAAAATACTACGAGTGTCCTGAAATCTCAGCATATGTTTTTTCACCCAATCTTGAAGATACTTGGTGGTAATGAGCAGTACACCAATCCCACTGGGTTCAGCAAATTTCGTTCTTCTAGGTTGAAGCATTCGTTGGTAGTAAGAGTTTGAATTTTCAGGTTTCACTCTGTTTTCTCCTAAATTGATAGATGAATTTGGAACTCCAAATCAAACACGGATTCTGCTAGCCCCTTGAAATTTGACACAATAAAGTAGTTCTAAGTTCTATCTGTATGGTTTGTGTCCAATTGAAGTTTCCCTAGGAGGGAGTGGTGAAACACACTTTCGTTTGGAAGAGGTTGCCAAGCTTCCAAAATACTACGAGTGTCCTGAAATCTCAGCATATGTTTTTTCACCCAATCTTGAAGATACTTGGTGGTAATGAGCAGTACACCAATCCCACTTGGCTCAGCAAATTTCGTTCTTCTAGGTTGAAGCATTCGTTTGCAATAAGAGTTTGAATTTTCAGGTTTCACTCTGTTTTCTCCTATATTGATACATGAATTTGGAACTCCAAATCAAACACGGTTTGTGCTAGCCCCTTGAAACTGGACACAATAAAGTAGTTCTAAGTTCTATCTGTATGGTTTGTGTCCAATTGAAGTTTCCCTAGGAGGGAGTGGTGAAACACACTTTCGTTTGGAAGAGGTTGCCAAGCTTCCAAAATACTACGAGTGTCCTGAAATCTCAGCATATGTTTTTTCACCCAATCTTGAAGATACTTGGTGGTAATGAGCAGTACACCAATCCCACTTGGCTCAGCAAATTTCGTTCTTCTAGGTGAAGCATTCGTTTGCAATAAGAGTTTGAATTTTCAGGTTTCACTCTGTTTTCTCCTATATTGATAAATGAATTTGGAACTCTAAATCAAGCACGGTTTGTGCTAGCCCCTTGAAACTTGACACAATAAAGTAGTTCTAAGTTCTATGTGTACGGTTTGTTTCCTCTTGAAGTAGCCCAAGGAGGGAGTGGTGAAACACACTTTCATTTGAAACGGGTTGCCAAGCTTCCAAAAAACTACGAGTGTCCTGAAATCTCAGCATATGTTTTTTCACCCATTCTTGAAGATACTTGGTGATAATGAGCAGTACACCAATCCCACTGGGTTCAGCAAATTTCGTTCTTTTAGGTTGAAGCACTCGTTGGCAGTAAGAGTTTGAATTTTCAGGTTTCACTCTGTTTTCTCCTATATTGATAGATGAATTTGGAACTCCAAATCAAACACGGTTTGTGCTAGCCCCTTGAAACTGGACACAATAAAGTAGTTCTAAGTTCTATCTGTATGGTTTGTGTCCAATTGAAGTTTCCCTAGGAGGGAGTGGTGAAACACACTGTCGTTTGGAAGAGGTTGCCAAGCTTCCAAAATACTACGAGTGTCCTGAAATCTCAGCATATGTTTTTTCACCCAATCTTGAAGATACTTGGTGGTAATGAGCAGTACACCAATCCCACTTGGCTCAGCAAATTTCGTTCTTCTAGGTTGAAGCATTCGTTTGCAATAAGAGTTTGAATTTTCAGGTTTCACTCTGTTTTCTCCTATATTGATACATGAATTTGGAACTCTAAATCAAGCACGGTTGGTGCTAGCCCCTTGAAACTTGACACAATAAAGTAGTTCTAAGTTCTATGTGTACGGTTTGTTTCCTCTTGAAGTAGCCCTAGGAGAGAGTGGTGAAACACACTTTCGTTTGAAACGGGTTGCCAAGCTTCCAAAAAACTACGAGTGTCCTGAAATCTCAGCATATTTTTCTTCACCCAATCTTGAAGATACTTGGTGATAATGAGCAGTACACCAATCCCACTGGGTTCAGCAAATTTCGTTCTTCTAGGTTGAAGCATTCGTTGGCAGTAAGAGTTTGAATTTTCAGGTTTCACTCTGTTTTCTCCTATATTGATAGATGAATTTGGAACTCCAAATCAAACACGGTTTGTGCTAGCCCCTTGATACTGGACACAATAAAGTAGTTCTAAGTTCTATCTGTATGGTTTGTGTCCAATTGAAGTTTCCCTAGGAGGGAGTGGTGAAACACACTTTCGTTAGGAAGATTTTGCCAAGCTTCCAAAATACTACGAGTGTCCTGAAATCTCAGCATATGTTTTTTCACCCAATCTTGAAGATACTTGGTGGTAATGAGCAGTACACCAATCCCACTTGGCTCAGCAAATTTCGTTCTTCTAGGTTGAAGCATTCGTTTGCAATAAGAGTTTGAATTTTCAGGTTTCACTCTGTTTTCTCCTATATTGGTACATGAATTTGGAACTCCAAATCAAACACGGTTTGTGCTAGCCCCTTGAAACTGGACACAATAAAGTTGTTCTAAGTTCTATCTGTATGGTTTGTGTCCAATTGAAGTTTCCCTAGGAGGGAGTGGTGAAACACACATTCGTTTGGAAGAGGTTGCCAAGCTTCCAAAATACTACGAGTGTCCTGAAATCTCAGCATATGTTTTTTCACCCAATCTTGAAGATACTTGGTGGTAATGAGCAGTACACCAATCCCACTTGGCTCAGCAAATTTCGTTCTTCTAGGTTGAAGCATTCGTTTGCAATAAGAGTTTGAATTTTCAGGTTTCACTCGGTTTTCTCCTATATTGGTACATGAATTTGGAACTCCAAATCAAACACGGTTTGTGCTAGCCCCTTGAAACTTGACACAATAAAGTTGTTCTAAGTTCTATCTGTATGGTTTGTGTCCAATTGAAGTTTCCCTAGGAGGGAGTGGTGAAACACACATTCGTTTGGAAGAGGTTGCCAAGCTTCCAAAATACTACGAGTGTCCTGAAATATCAGCATATGTTTTTTCACCCAATATTGAAGATACTTGGTGGTAATGAGCATTACAACAATCCCACTTGGCTCAGCAAATTTCGTTCTTCTAGCTTGAAGCATTCGTTTGCAATAAGAGTTTGAATTTTCAGGTTTCACTCTGTTTTCTCCTATATTGATAAATTAATTTGGAACTCTAAATCAAGCTCGGTTTGTGCTACCCCCTTGAAACTTGACACAATAAAGTAGTTCTAAGTTCTATGTGTACGGTTTGTTTCCTCTTGAAGTAGCCCTAGGAGGGAGTGGTGAAACACACTTTCGTTTGAAACGGGTTGCCAAGCTTCCAAAAAACTACGAGTGTCCTGAAATCTCAGCATATGTTTTTTCACCCATTCTTGAAGATACTTGGTGATAATGAGCAGTACACCAATCCCACTGGGTTCAGCAAATTTCGTTCTTTTAGGTTGAAGCACTCGTTGGCAGTAAGAGTTTGAATTTTCAGGTTTCACTCTGTTTTCTCCTATATTGATAGATGAATTTGGAACTCCAAATCAAACACGGTTTGTGCTAGCCCCTTGAAACTGGACACAATAAAGTAGTTCTAAGTTCTATCTGTATGGTTTGTGTCCAATTGAAGTTTCCCTAGGAGGGAGTGGTGAAACACACTTTCATTTGGAAGAGGTTGCCAAGCTTCCAAAATACTACGAGTGTCCTGAAATCTCAGCATATGTTTTTTCACCCAATCTTGAAGATACTTGGTGGTAATGAGCAGTACACCAATCCCACTTGGCTCAGCAAATTTCGTTCTTCTAGGTTGAAGCATTCGTTGGCAGTAAGAGTTTGCATTTTCAGGTTTCACTCTGTTTTCTCCTATATTGATAGATGAATTTGGAACTCCAAATCAAACACGGTTTGTGCTAGCCCCTTGATACTGGACACAATAAAGTAGTTCTAAGTTCTATCTGTATGGTTTGTGTCCAATTGAAGTTTCCCTAGGAGGGAGTGGTGAAACACACTTTCGTTTGGAAGATTTTGCCAAGCTTCCAAAATACTACGAGTGTCCTGAAATCTCAGCATATGTTTTTTCACCCAATCTTGAAGATACTTGGTGGTAATGAGCAGTACACCAATGCCACTTGGCTCAGCAAATTTCGTTCTTCTACTTTGAAGCATTCGTTGGCAATAAGAGTTTGAATTTTCAGGTTTCACTCTGTTTTCTCCTATATTGATACATGAATTTGGAACTCTAAATCAAGCACGGTTTGTGCTAGCCCCTTGAAACTTGACACAATAAAGTAGTTCTAAGTTCTATGTGTATGGTTTGTTTCCTCTTGAAGTAGCCCTAGGAGGGAGTGGTGAAACACACTGTCGTTTGAAACGGGTTGCCAAGCTTCCAAAAAACTACGAGTGTCCTGAAATCTCAGCATATGTTTCTTCACCCAATCTTGAAGATACTTGGTGATAATGAGCAGTACACCAAACCCACTGGGTTAGGCAAATTTCGTTCTTCTAGTTTGAAGCATTCGTTGGCAGTAAGAGTTTGAATTTTCAGGTTTCACTCTGTTTTCTCCTATATTGATAGATGAATTTGGAACTCTAAATCAAGCACGGTTTGTGCTAGCCCCTTGAAACTGGACACAATAAAGTAGTTCTAAGTTCTATCTGTATGGTTTGTGTCCAATTGAAGTTTCCCTAGGAGGGAGTGTTGAAACACACTTTCGTTTGGAAGAGGTTGCCAAGCTTCCAAAATACTACGAGTGTCCTGAAATCTCAGCATATGTTTTTTCACCCAATCTTGAAGATACTTGGTGATAATGAGCAGTACACCAATCCCACTGGGTTCAGCAAATTTCGTTCTTCTAGGTTGAAGCATCCGTTGCCAGTAAGAGTTTGAATTTTCAGGTTTCACTCTGTTTTCTCCTATATTGATAGATGAATTTGGAACTCCAAATCAAACACGGTTTGTGCTAGCCCCTTGAAACTGGACATAATAAAGTAGTTCTAAGTTCTATCTGTATGGTTTGTGTCCAATTGAAGTTTCCCTAGGAGGGAGTGGTGAAACACACTTTCGTTTGGAAGAGGTTGCCAAGCTTCCAAAATACTACGAGTGTCCTGAAATCTCAGCATATGTTTTTTCACCCAATCTTGAAGATACTTGGTGGTAATGAGCAGTACACCAATCCCACTTGGCTCAGCAAATTTCGTTCTTCTAGGTTGAAGCATTCGTTTGCAATAAGAGTTTGAATTTTCAGGTTTCACTCTGTTTTCTCGGATATTGATACATGAATTTGGAACTCTAAATCAAGCACGGTTTGTGCTAGCCCCTTGAAACTTGACACAATAAGTAGTTCTAAGTTCTATGTGTACGGTTTGTTTCCTCTTGAAGTAGCCCTAGGAGGGAGTGGTTAAACACACTTTCGTTTGAAACGGGTTGCCAAGCTTCCAAAAAACTACGAGTGTCCTGAAATCTCAGCATATGTTTTTTCACCCAATCTTGAAGATACTTGGTGATAATGAACAGTACACCAATCCCACTGGGTTCAGCAAATTTCGTTCTTCTAGGTTGAAGCATTCGTTGGCAGTAAGAGTTTGAATTTTCAGGTTTCACTCTGTTTTCTCCTATATTGATAGATGAATTTGGAACTCCAAATCAAACACGGTTTGTGCTAGCCCCTTGAAACTGGGCACAATAAAGTAGTTCTAAGTTCTATCTGTATGGTTTGTGTCCAATTGAAGTTTCCCTAGGAGGGAGTGGTGAAACACAATTTCGTTTGGAAGAGGTTGCCAAGCTTCGAAAATACTACGAGTGTCCTGAAATCTCAGCATATGTTTTTTCACCCAATCTTGAAGATACTTGGTGATAATGAGCAGTACACCAATCCCACTGGGTTCAGCAAATTTCGTTCTTCTAGGTTGAAGCATTCGTTGGCAGTAAGAGTTTGAATTTTCAGGTTTCACTCTGTTTTCTCCAATATTGATAGATGAATTTGGAACTCCAAATCAAACACGGATTCTGCTAGCCCCTTGAAATTTGACACAATAAAGTAGTTCTCAGTTCTATCTGTATGGTTTGTGTCCAATTGAAGTTTCCCTAGGAGGTAGTGGTGAAACACACTTTCGTTTGGAAGAGGTTGCCAAGCTTCCAAAAAACTACGAGTGTCCTGAAATCTCAGCATATGTTTTTTCACCCATTCTTGAAGATACTTGGTGATAATGAGCAGTACACCAATCCCACTGGGTTCAGCAAATTTCGTTCTTCTAGGTTGAAGCATTCGTTGGCAGAAAGAGTTTGAATTTTCAGGTTTCACTCTGTTTTCTCCTAAATTGATAGATGAATTTGGAACTCCAAATCAAAAACGGTTTGTGCCAACCCCTTGAAACTGGACATAATAAAGTAGTTCTAAGTTCTATCTGTATGGTTTGTGTCCAATTGAAGTTTCCCTAGGAGGGAGTGGTGAAACACACTTTCGTTTGGAAGAGGTTGCCAAGCTTCCAAAATACTACGAGTGTCCTGAAATCTCAGCATATGTTTTTTCACCCAATCTTGAAGATACTTGGTGGTAATGAGCAGTACACCAATCCCACTTGGCTCAGCAAATTTCCTTCTTCTAGATTGAAGCATTCGTTTGCAATAAGAGTTTGAATTTTCAGATTTCACTCTGTTTTCTCCTATATTGATACATGAATTTGGAACTCTAAATCAAGCACGGTTTGTGCTAGCCCCTTGAAACTTGACACAATAAAGTAGTTCTAATTTCTATCTGTACGATTTGTTTCCACTTGAAGTAGCCCTAGGAGGGAGTGGTGAAACACACTTTCGTTTGAAATGGGTTGCCAAGCTTCCAAAAAACTACGAGTGTCCTGAAATCTAAGCATATGTTTTTTCACCCAGTCTTGAAGATACTTGGTGATAATGAGCAGTACACCAATCCCACTTGGCTCAGCAAATTTCGTTCTTCTAGGTTGAAGCATTCGTTTGCAATAAGAGTTTGAATTTTCAGGTTTCACTCTGTTTTCTCCTATATTGATACATGAATTTGGAACTCTAAATCAAGCACGGTTTGTGCTAGCCCCTTGAAACTGGACACAATAAAGTAGTTCTAAGTTCTATCTGTATGGTTTGTGTCCAATTGAAGTTTCCCTAGGAGGGAGTGGTGAAACACACTTTCGTTTGGAAGAGGTTGCCAAGCTTCCAAGAAACTACGAGTGTCCTGAAATCTCAGCATAAGTTTTTTCACCCATTCTTGAAGATACTTGGTGATAATGAGCAGTACACCAATCCCACTGGGTTCAGCAAATTTCGTTCTTCTAGGTTGAAGCATCCGTTGCCAGTAAGAGTTTGAATTTTCAGGTTTCACTCTGTTTTCTCCTATATTGATAGATGAATTTGGAACTCCAAATCAAACACGGTTTGTGCTAGCCCCTTGAAACTGGACATAATAAAGTAGTTCTAAGTTCTATCTGTATGGTTTGTGTCCAACTGAAGTTTCCCTAGGAGGGAGTGGTGAAACACACTTTCGTTTGGAAGAGGTTGCCAAGCTTCCAAAATACTACGAGTGTCCTGAAATCTCAGCATATGTTTTTTCACCCAATCTTGAAGATACTTGGTGGTAATGAGCAGTACACCAATCCCACTTGGCTCAGCAAATTTCGTTCTTCTAGGTTGAAGCATTCGTTTGCAATAAGAGTTTGAATTTTCAGGTTTCACTCTGTTTTCTCCTATATTGATACATGAATTGGAACTCTAAATCAAGCACGGTTTGTGCTAGCCCCTTGAAACTTGACACAATAAAGTAGTTCTAAGTTCTATGTGTACGGCTTGTTTCCTCTTGAAGTAGCCCTAGGAGGGAGTGGTGAAACACACTTTCCTTTGAAACGGGTTGCCAAGCTTCAAAAAAACTATGAGTGTCCTGAAATCTCAGCATATGTTTCTTCACCCAATCTTGAAGATACTTGGTGATAATGAGCAGTACACCAATCCCACTGGGTTCAGCAAATTTCGTTCTTCTAGGTTGAAGCATTCGTTGGCAGTAAGAGTTTGAATTTTCAGGTTTCACTCTGTTTTCTCCTATATTGATAGATGAATTTGGAACTCCAAATCAAACACGGTTTGTGCTAGCCCCTTGAATCTGGACACAATAAAGTAGTTCTAAGTTCTATCTGTATGCTTTGTGTCCAATTGAAGTTTCCCTAGGAGGGAGTGGTGAAACACACTTTCGTTTGGAAGAGGTTGCCAAGCTTCCAAAATACTACGAGTGTCCTGAAATCTCAGCATATGTTTTTTCACCCAATCTTGAAGATACTTGGTGGTAATGAGCAGTACACCAATCCCACTTGGCTCAGCAAATTTCGTTCTTCTAGGTTGAAGCATTCGTTTCCAATAAGAGTTTGAATTTTCAGGTTTCACTCTGTTTTCTCGGATATTGATACATGAATTTGGAACTCTAAATCAAGCACGGTTTGTGCTAGCCCCTTGAAGCTTGACACAATAAGTAGTTCTAAGTTCTATGTGTACGGTTTGTTTCCTCTTGAAGTAGCCCTAGGAGGGAGTGGTTAAACACACTTTCGTTTGAAACGGGTTGCCAAGCTTCCAAAAAACTACGAGTGTCCTGAAATCTCAGCATATGTTTTTTCACCCAATCTTGAAGATACTTGGTGATAATGAGCAGTACACCAATCCCACTGGGTTCAGCAAATTTCGTTCTTCTAGGTTGAAGCATTCGTTGGCAGTAAGAGTTTGAATTTTCAGGTTTCACTCTGTTTTCTCCTATATTGATAGATGAATTTGGAACTCCAAATCAAACACGGTTTGTGCTAGCCCCTTGAAACTGGACACAATAAAGTAGTTCTAAGTTCTATCTGTATGGTTTGTGTCCAATTGAAGTTTCCCTAGGAGGGAGTGGTGAAACACAATTTCGTTTGGAAGAGGTTGCCAAGCTTCGAAAATACTACGAGTGTCCTGAAATCTCAGCATATGTTTTTTCACCCAATCTTGAAGATACTTGGTGATAATGAGCAGTACACCAATCCCACTGGGTTCAGCAAATTTCGTTCTTCTAGGTTGAAGCATTCGTTGGCAGTAAGAGTTTGAATTTTCAGGTTTCACTCTCTTTTCTCCTATATTGATAGATGAATTTGGAACTCCAAATCAAACACGGATTCTGCTAGCCCCTTGAAATTTGACACAATAAAGTAGTTCTCAGTTCTATCTGTATGGTTTGTGTCCAATTGAAGTTTCCCTAGGAGGGAGTGGTGAAACACACTTTCGTTTGGAAGAGGTTGCCAAGCTTCCAAAATACTACGAGTGTCCTGAAATCTCAGCATGTGTTTTTTCACCCAATCTTGAAGATACTTGGTGGTAATGAGCAGTACACCAATACCACTTGGCTCAGCAAATTTCGTTCTTCTAGGTTGAAGCATTCGTTTGCAATAAGAGTTTGAATTTTCAGGTTTCACTCTGTTTTCTCCTATATTGATACATGAATTTGGAACTCTAAATCAAGCACGGTTTGTGCTAGCCCCTTGAAACTTGACACAATAAAGTAGTTCTAATTTCTATCTGTACGGTTTGTTTCCACTTGAAGTAGCCCTAGGAGGGAGTGGTGAAACACACTTTCGTTTGAAATGGGTTGCCAAGCTTCCAAAAATCTACGAGTGTCCTGAAATCTAAGCATATGTTTTTTCACCCAGTCTTGAAGATACTTGGTGATAATGAGCAGTACACCAATCCCACTGGGTTCAGCAAATTTCGTTCTTCTAGGTTGAAGCTTTCGTTGGCAGTAAGAGTTTGAATTTTCAGGTTTCACTCTCTTTTCTCCTATATTGATAGATGAATTTGGAACTCCAAATCAAACACGGATTCTGCTAGACCCTTGAAATTTGACACAATAAAGTAGTTCTCAGTTCTATCTGTATGGTTTGTGTCCAATTGAAGTTTCCCTAGGAGGGAGTGGTGAAACACACTTTCGTTTGGAAGAGGTTGCCAAGCTTCCAAAATACTACGAGTGTCCTGAAATCTCAGCATGGGTTTTTTCACCCAATCTTGAAGATACTTGGTGGTAATGAGCAGTACACCAATACCACTTGGCTCAGCAAATTTCGTTCTTCTAGGTTGAAGCATTCGTTTGCAATAAGAGTTTGAATTTTCAGGTTTCACTCTGTTTTCTCCTATATTGATACATGAATTTGAACTCTAAATCAAGCACGGTTTATGCTAGCCCCTTGAAACTTGACACAATAAGTAGTTCTAAGTTCTATGTGTACGGTTTGTTTCCTCTTGAAGTAGCCCTAGGAGGGAGTGGTTAAACACACTTTCGTTTGAAACGGGTTGCCAAGCTCCCAAAAAACTACGAGTGTCCTGAAATCTCAGCATATGTTTTTTCACCCAATCTTGAAGATACTTGGTGATAATGAGCAGTACACCAATCCCACTGGGTTCAGCAAATTTCGTTCTTCTAGGTTGAAGCATTCGTTGGCAGTAAGTGTTTGAATTTTCAGGTTTCACTCTGTTTTCTCCTATATTGATACATGAATTTGGAACTCCAAATCAAACACGGTTTGTGCTAGCCCCATGAAACTGGACACAATAAAGTAGTTCTAAGTTCTATCTGTATGGTTTGTGTCCAATTGAAGTTTCCCTAGGATTGAGTGGTGAAACACAATTTCGTTTGGAAGAGGTTGCCAAGCTTCCAAAATACTACGAGTGTCCTGAAATCTCAGCATATGTTTTTTCACCCAATCTTGAAGATACTTGGTGATAATGAGCAGTACACCAATCCCACTGGGTTCAGCAAATTTCGTTCTTCTAGGTTGAAGCATTCGTTGGCAGTAAGAGTTTGAATTTTCAGGTTTCACTCTGTTTTCTCCAATATTGATAGATGAATTTGGAACTCCAAATCAAACACGGATTCTGCTAGCCCCTTGAAATTTGACACAATAAAGTAGTTCTAAGTTCTATCTGTATGGTTTGTGTCCAATTGAAGTTTCCCTAGGAGGGAGTGGTGAAACACACTTTCGTTTGGAAGAGGTTGCCAAGCTTCCAAAATACTACAAGTGTCCTGAAATCTCAGCATATGTTTTTTCACCCAATCTTGAAGATACTTGGTGGTAAGGAGCAGTACACCAATCCCACTTGGCACAGCAAATTTCGTTCTTCAAGGTTGAAGAATTCGTTTGCAATAAGAGTTTGAGTTTTCAGGTTTCACTTGTTTTCTCCTATATTGATACATGAATTTGGAACTCTAAATCAAGCACGGTTTGTGCTAGCCCCTTCAAACTTGACACAATAAAGTAGTTCTAAGTTCTATCTGTATGGTTTGTGTCCAATTGAAGTTTCCCTAGGAGGGAGTGGTGAAACACACTTTCGTTTGGAAGAGGTTGCCAAGCTTCCAAAAAACTACGAGTGTCCTGAAATCTCAGCATAAGTTTCTTCACCCAATCTTGAAGATACTTGGTGATAATGAGCAGTACACCAATCCCACTGGGTTCAGCATACTTCGTTCTTCTAGGTTGAAGCATTCGTTGGCAGTAAGAGTTTGAATTTTCAGGTTTCACTCTGTTTTCTCCTATATTGATAGATGAATTTGGAACTCCAAATCAAACACGGTTTGTGCTAGCCCCTTGAAACTGGACACAATAAAGTAGTTCTAAGTTCTATCTGTATGGTTTGTGTCCAATTGAGGTTTCCCTAGGAGGGAGTGGTGAAACACACTTTCGTTTGGAAGAGGTTGCCAAGCTTCCAAAATACTACGAGTGTCCTGAAATCTCAGCATATGTTTTTTCACCCAATCTTGAAGATACTTGGTGGTAATGAGCAGTACACCAATCCCACTTGGCTCAGCAAATTTCGTTCTTCTAGGTTGAAGCATTCGTTTGCAATAAGAGTTTTAATTTTCAGGTTTCACTCTGTTTTCTCCTATATTGATACATGAATTTGGAACTATAAATCAAGCACGGTTTGTGCTAGCCCCTTGAAACTTGACACAATAAAGTTGTTCTAAGTTCTATGTGTATGGTTTGTTTCCTCTTGAAGTAGCCCTAGGAGGGAGTGGTGAAACACACTTTCGTTTGAAACGGGTTGCCAAGCTTCCAAAAAACTACGAGTGTCCTGAAATCTCAGCATATGTTTTTTCACCCAATCTTGAAGATACATGGTGGTAATGAGCAGTACACCAATCCCACTTGGCTCAGCAAATTTCGTTCTTCTAGGTTGAAGCACTCGTTTGCAATAAGAGTTTGAATTTTCAGGTTTCACTCTGTTTTCTCCTATATTGATACATGAATTTGGAACTCTAAATCAAGCACGGTTTGTTCTAGCATTGAAACTTGACACAATAAAGTAGTTCTAAGTTCTATGTGCACGGTTTGTTTCCTCTTGAAGTAGCCCTAGGAGGGAGTGGTGAAACACACTTCCGTTTGAAACGGGTTGCCAAGCTTCCAAAAACCTACAAGTGTCCTGATATCTCAGCATATGTTTTTTCACCCAATCTTGAAGATACTTGGTGATAATGAGCAGTACAAAAATCCCACTGGGTTCAGCAAATTTCGTTCTTCTAGGTTGAAGCATTCGTTGGCAGTAAGAGTTTGAATTTTCAGGTTTCACTCTGTTTTCTCCTATATTGATACATGAATTTGGAACTCTAAATCAAGCACGGTTTGTGCTAGCCCCTTGAAACTTGACACAATAAAGTAGTTCTATGTTCTATGTGTACGGTTTGTTTCCTCTTGAAGTAGCCCTAGGAGGGAGTGGTGAAACACACTTTAGTTTGAAACGGGTTGCCAAGCTTCCAAAAAACTACGAGTGTCCTGAAATCTCAGCATATGTTTTTTCACCCAATCTTGAAGATACTTGGTGATAATGAGCAGTACACCAATCCCACTGGTTCAGCAAATTTCGTTCTTCTAGGTTGAAGCATTCGTTGGCAGTAAGAGTTTGAATTTTCAGGTTTCACTCTGTTTTCTCCTATATTGATAGATGAATTTGGAACTCCAAATCAAACACGGTTTGTTCTAGCCCCTTGAAACTGGACACAATAAAGTAGTTCTAAGTTCTATCTGTATGGTTTGTGTCCAATTGATGTTTCCCTAGGAGGGAGTGGTGAAACACACTTTCGTTTGGAAGAGGTTGCCAAGCTTCCAAAATACTACGAGTGTCCTGAAATCTCAGCATATGTTTTTTCACCCAATCTTGAAGATACTTGGTGGTAATGAGCAGTACACCAATCCCACTTGGCTCAGCAAATTTCGTTCTTCTAGGTTGAAGCATTCGTTTGCAATAAGAGTTTGAATTTTCAGGTTTCACTCTGTTTTCTCCTATATTGATACATGAATTTGGAACTCTAAATCAAGCACGGTTTGTGCTAGCCCCTTGAAACTTGACACAATAAAGTAGTTCTAAGTTCTATCTGTATGGTTTGTGTCCAATTGAAGTTTCCCTAGGAGGGAGTGGTGAAACACACTTTCGTTTGGAAGAGGTTGCCAAGCTTCCAAAATACTATGAGTGTCCTGAAATCTCAGCATATGTTTTTTCACCCAATCTTGAAGATACTTGGTGATAATGAGCAGTACACCAATCCCACTGGGTTCAGCAAATTTCGTTCTTCTAGGTTGAAGCATTCGTTGCCAGTAAGAGTTTGAATTTTCAGGTTTCACTCTGTTTTCTCCTATATTGATAGATGAATTTGGAACTCCAAATCAAACACGGATTCTGCTAGCCCCTTGAAATTTGACACAATAAAGTAGTTCTAAGTTCTATCTTTATGGTTTGTGTCCAATTGAAGTTTCCCTAGGAGGGAGTGGTGAAACACACTTTCGTTTGGAAGAGGTTGCCAAGCTTCCAAAATACTACGAGTGTCCTGAAATCTCAGCATATGTTTTTTCACCCAATCTTGAAGATACTTGGTGGTAATGAGCAGTACACCAATCCCACTGGGTTCAGCAAATTTCGTTCTTCTAGGTTGAAGCATTCGTTGGCAGTAAGAGTTTGAATTTTCAGGTTTCACTCTGTTTTCTCCTATATTGATAGATGAATTTGGAACTAGAAATCAAACACGGTTTGTGCTAGCCCCTTGAAACTGGACACAATAAAGTAGTTCTAAGTTCTATCTGTATGGTTTGTGTCCACTTGAAGTTTCCCTAGGAGGGAGTGGTGAAACAAACTTTCGTTTGGAAGAGGTTGCCAAGCTTCCAAAATACTACGAGTGTCCTGAAATCTCAGCATATGTTTTTTCACCCAATCTTGAAGATACATGGTGGTAATGAGCAGTACACCAATCCCACTTGGCTCAGCAAATTTCGTTCTTCTAGGTTGAAGCACTCGTTTGCAATAAGAGTTTGAATTTTCAGGTTTCACTCTGTTTTCTCCTATATTGATACATGAATTTGGAACTCTAAATCAAGCACGGTTTGTTCTAGCCCCTTGAAACTTGACACAATAAAGTAGTTCTAAGTTCTATGTGCACGGTTTGTTTCCTCTTGAAGTAGCCCTAGGAGGGAGTGGTGAAACACACTTCCGTTTGAAACGGGTTGCCAAGCTTCCAAAAAACTACAAGTGTCCTGATATCTCAGCATATGTTTTTTCACCCAATCTTGAAGATACTTGGTGATAATGAGCAGTACAAAAATCCCACTGGGTTCAGCAAATTTCGTTCTTCTAGGTTGAAGCATTCGTTGGCAGTAAGAGTTTGAATTTTCAGGTTTCACTCTGTTTTCTCCTATATTGATACATGAATTTGGAACTCTAAATCAAGCACGGTTTGTGCTAGCCCCTTGAAACTTGACACAATAAAGTAGTTCTATGTTCTATGTGTACGGTTTGTTTCCTCTTGAAGTAGCCCTAGGAGGGAGTGGTGAAACACACTTTAGTTTGAAACGGGTTGCCAAGCTTCCAAAAAACTACGAGTGTCCTGAAATCTCAGCATATGTTTTTTCACCCAATCTTGAAGATACTTGGTGATAATGAGCAGTACACCAATCCTACTGGGTTCAGCAAATTTCGTTCTTCTAGGTTGAAGCATTCGTTGGCAGTAAGAGTTTGAATTTTCAGGTTTCACTCTGTTTTCTCCTATATTGATAGATGAATTTGGAACTCCAAATCAAACACGGTTTGTTCTAGCCCCTTGAAACTGGACACAATAAAGTAGTTCTAAGTTCTATCTGTATGGTTTGTGTCCAATTGATGTTTCCCTAGGAGGGAGTGGTGAAACACACTTTCGTTTGGAAGAGGTTGCCTAGCTTCCAAAATACTACAAGTGTCCTGAAATCTCAGCATATGTTTTTTCACCCAATCTTGAAGATACTTGGTGGTAATGAGCAGTACACCAATCCCACTTGGCTCAGCAAATTTCGTTCTTCTAGGTTGAAGCATTCGTTTGCAATAAGAGTTTGAATTTTCAGGTTTCACTCTGTTTTCTCCTATATTGATACATGAATTTGGAACTCTAAATCAAGCACGGTTTGTGCTAGCCCCTTGAAACTTGACACAATAAAGTAGTTCTAAGTTCTATCTGTATGGTTTGTGTCCAATTGAAGTTTCCCTAGGAGGGAGTGGTGAAACACACTTTCGTTTGGAAGAGGTTGCCAAGCTTCCAAAATACTATGAGTGTCCTGAAATCTCAGCATATGTTTTTTCACCCAATCTTGAAGATACTTGGTGATAATGAGCAGTACACCAATCCCACTGGGTTCAGCAAATTTCGTTCTTCTAGGTTGAAGCATTCGTTGCCAGTAAGAGTTTGAATTTTCAGGTTTCACTCTGTTTTCTCCTATATTGATAGATGAATTTGGAACTCCAAATCAAACACGGATTCTGCTAGCCCCTTGAAACTTGACACAATAAAGTAGTTCTAAGTTCTATCTGTATGGTTTGTGTCCAATTGAAGTTTCCCTAGGAGGGAGTGCTGAAACACACTTTCGTTTGGAAGAGGTTGCCAAGCTTCCAAAATACTACGAGTGTCCTGAAATCTCAGCATATGTTTTTTCACCCAATCTTGAAGATACTTGGTGGTAATGAGCAGTACACCAATCCCACTTGGCTCAGCAAATTTCGTTCTTCTAGGTTGAAGCATTCGTTTGCAATAAGAGTTTGAATTTTCAGGTTTCACTCTGTTTTCTCCTATATTGATACATGAATTTGGAACTCTAAATCAAGCACGGTTTGTGCTAGCCCCTTGAAACTTGACACAATAAAGTAGTTCTAAGTTCTATGTGTACGGTTTGTTTCCTCTTGAAGTAGCCCTAGGAGGGAGTGGTGAAACACACTTTCGTTTGAAACGGGTTGCCAAGCTTCCAAAAAACTACGAGTGTCCTGAAATCTCAGCATATGTTTTTTCACCCAATCTTGAAGATACTTGGTGATAATGAGCAGTACACCAATCCCACTGGGTTCAGCAAATTTCGTTCTTCTAGGTTGAAGCATTCGTTGGCAGTAAGAGTTTGAATTTTCAGGTTTCACTCTGTTTTCTCCTATATTGATAGATGAATTTGGAACTCCAAATCAAACACGGTTTGTGCTAGCCCCTTGAAACTGGACACAATAAAGTAGTTCTAAGTTCTATCTGTATGGTTTGTGTCCAATTGAAGTTTCCCTAGGAGGGAGTGGTGAAACACACTTTCGTTTGGAAGAGGTTGCCAAGCTTCCAAAATACTACGAGTGTCCTGAAATCTCAGCATATGTTTTTTCACCCAATCTTGAAGATACTTGGTGGTAATGAGCAGTACACCAATCCCACTTGGCTCAGCAAATTTCGTTCTTCTAGGTTGAAGCATTCGTTTGCAATAAGAGTTTGAATTTTCAGGTTTCACTCTGTTTTCTCCTATATTGATACATGAATTTGGAACTCTAAATCAAGCACGGTTTGTGCTAGCCCCTGAAACTTGACACAATAAAGTAGTTCTAAGTTCTATGTGTATGGTTTGTTTCCTCTTGAAGTAGCCCTTGGAGGGAGTGGTGAAACACACTTTCGTTTGAAAAGGGTTGCCAAGCTTCCAAAAAACTACGAGTGTCCTGAAATCTCAGCATATGTTTTTTCACCCAATCTTGAAGATACTTGGTGATAATGAGCAGTACACCAATCCCACTTGGCTCAGCAAATTTCGTTCCTCTAGGTTGAAGCATTCGTTTGCAATAAGAGTTTGAATTTTCAGGTTTCACTCTGTTTTCTCCTATATTGATACATGAATTTGGAACTCTAAATCAAGCACGGTTTGTGCTAGCCCCTTGAAACTTGATACAATAAAGTAGTTCTAAGTTCTATGTGTACGGTTTGTTTCCTCTTGAAGTAGCCCTAGGAGGGAGTGGTGAAACACACTTTCGTTTGAAACGGGTTGCCAAGCTTCCAAAAAACTACGAGTGTCCTGAAATCTCAGCATATGTTTTTTCACCCATACTTGAAGATACTTGGTGATAATGAGCAGTACACCAATCCCACTGGGTTCAGCAAATTTCGTTCTTCTAGGTTGAAGCATTCGTTGGCAGTAAGAGTTTGAGTTTTCAGGTTTCACTCTGTTTTCTCCTATATTGATAGATGAATTTGGAACCCCAAATCAAACACGGTTTGTGCTAGCCCATTGAAACTGGACACAATAAAGTAGTTCTAAGTTCTATCTGTATGGTTTGTGTCCAATTGAAGTTTCCCTAGGAGGGAGTGGTGAAACACACTTTTGTTTGGAATAGGTTGCCAAGCTTCCAAAATACTACTAGTGTCCTGAAATCTCAGCATATGTTTTTTCACCCAATCTTGAAGATAGTTGGTGGTAATGAGCAGTACACCAATCCCACTTGACTCAGCAAATTTCGTTCTTCTAGGTTGAAGCATTCGTTTGCAATAAGAGTTTGAGTTTTCAGGTTTCACTCTGTTTCTCCTATATTGATACATGAATTTGGAACTCTAAATCAAGCACGGTTTGTGCTAGCCCCTTGAAACTGGACACAATAAAGTAGTTTTAAGTTCTATCTGTATGGTTTGTGTCCAATTGAAGTTTCCCTAGGAGGGAGTGGTGAAACACACTTTCGTTTTGAAGAGGTTGCCAAGCTTCCAAAATACTACGAGTGTCCTGAAATCTCAGCATATGTTTTTTCACCCAATCTTGAAGATAGTTGGTGGTAATGAGCAGTACACCAATCCCACTTGACTCAGCAAATTTCGTTCTTCTAGGTTGAAGCATTCGTTTGCAATAAGAGTTTGAATTTTCAGGTTACACTCTGTTTTCTGGTATATTGATACATGAATTTGGAACTCTAAATCAAGAACGGTTTGTGCTAGCCCCTTGAAACTTGACACAATAAAGTAGTTCTAAATTCTATCTGTATGGTTTGTGTCCAATTGAAGTTTCCCTAGGAGGGAGTGGTGAAACACACTTTCGTTTGGAAGAGGTTAGCAAGCTTCCAAAATACTACGAGTGTCCAGAAATCTCAGCATATGTTTTTTCACCCAATCTTGAAGATACTTGGTGGTAATGAGCAGTACACCAATCCCACTTGGCTCAGCAAATTTCGTTCTTCAAGGTTGAAGCATTCGTTTGCAAAAAGAGTTTGAATTTTCAGGTTTCACTCTGTTTTCTCCTATATTGATACATGAATTTGGAACTCTAAATCAAGCACGGTTTGTGCTAGCCCCTTGAAACTTGACACAATGAAGTAGTTCTAAGTTCTATGTGTACGGTTTGTTTCCTCTTGAAGTAGCCCTAGGAGGGAGTGGTGAAACACACTTTCGTTTGAAACGGGTTGCCAAGCTTCCAAAAAACTACGAGTGTCCTGAAATCTCAGCATATGTTTCTTCACCCAATCTTGAAGATACTTGGTGATAATGAGCAGTACACCAATCCCACTGGGTTCAGCAAATTTCGTTCTTCTAGGTTGAAGCATTCGTTGGCAGTAAGAGTTTGAATTTTCAGGTTTCACTCTGTTTTCTCCTATATTGATAGATGAATTTGGAACTCCAAATCAAACACGGTTTGTGCTAGCCCCTTGAAACTGGACACAATAAAGTTGTTCTAAGTTCTATCTGTATGGTTTGTGTGCAATTGAAGTTTCCCTAGGAGGGAGTGGTGAAACACACTTTCGTTTGGAAGAGGTTGCCAAGCTTCCAAAATACTACGAGTGTCCTGAAATCTCAGCATATGTTTTTTCAACCATTCTTGAAGATACTTGGTGGTAATGAGCAGTACACCAATCCCACTTGGCTCAGCAAATTTCGTTCTTCTAGGTTGAAGCATCAGTTTGCAAAAAGAGTTTGAGTTTGCAGGTTTCACTCTGTTTTCTCCTATATTGATACATGAATTTGGAACTCTAAATCAAGCACGGTTTGTGCTAGCCCCTTGAAACTTGACACAATAAAGTAGTTCTAAGTTCTATGTGTATGGTTTGTTTCCTCTTGAAGTAGCCCTAGGAGGGAGTGGTGAAACACACTTTCGTTTGAAAAGGGTTGCCAAGCTTCCAAAAAACTACGAGTGTCCTGAAATCTCAGCATATGTTTTTTCACCCAATCTTAAAGATACTTGGTGATAATGAGCAGTACACCAATCCCACTTTTCTCAGCAAATTTCGTTCTTCTAGGTTGAAGCATTCGTTTGCAATAAGAGTTTGAATTTTCAGGTTTCACTCTGTTTTCTCCTATATTGATACATGAATTTGGAACTCTAAATCAAGCACGGTTTGTGCTAGCCCCTTGAAACTTGACACAATAAAGTAGTTCTAAGTTCTATGTGTACGGTTTGTTTCCTCTTGAAGTAGCCCTAGGAGGGAGTGGTGAAACACACTTTCGTTTGAAACGGGTTGCCAAGCTTCCAAAAAACTACGAGTGTCCTGAAATCTCAGCATATGTTTTTTCACCCATTCTTGAAGATACTTGGTGATAATGAGCAGTACACCAATCCCACTGGGTTCAGCAAATTTCGTTCTTCTAGGTTGAAGCATTCGTTGGCAGTAAGAGTTTGAATTTTCAGGTTTCACTCTGTTTTCTCCTATATTGATAGATGAATTTGGAACTCCAAATCAAACACGGTTTGTGCTAGACCCTTGAAACTGGACACAATAAAGTAGTTCTAAGTTCTATCTGTATGGTTTGTGTCCAATTGAAGTTTCCCTAGGAGTGAGTGGTGAAACACCCTTTCGTTTGGAAGAGGTTGCCAAGCTTCCAAAATACTACGAGTGTCCTGAAATCTCAGCATATGTTTTTTCACCCAATCTTGAAGATACTTGGTGGTAATGAGCAGTACACCAATCCCACTTGACTCAGCAAATTTCGTTCTTCTAGGTTGAAGCATTCGTTTGCAATAAGACTTTGAGTTTTCAGGTTTCACTCTGTTTTCTCCTATATTGATACATGAATTTGGAACTCTAAATCAAGCAAGGTTTGTGCTAGCCCCTTGAAACTTGACACAATAAAGTAGTTCTAAGTTCTATGTGTATGGTTTGTTTCCTCTTGAAGTAGCCCTAGGAGGGAGTGGTGAAACACACTTTCGTTTGAAAAGGGTTGCCAAGCTTCCAAAAAACTACGAGTGTCCTGAAATCTCAGCATATGTTTTTTCACCCAATCTTGAAGATACTTGGTGATAATGAGCAGTACACCAATCCCACTTGGCTCAGCAAATTTCGTTCTTCTAGGTTGAAGCATTCGTTTGCAATAAGAGTTTGAATTTTCAGGTTTCACTCTGTTTTCTCCTATATTGATACATGAATTTGGAACTCTAAATCAAGCACGGTTTGTGCTAGCCCCTTGAAACTTGACACAATAAAGTAGTTCTAAGTTCTATGTGTACGGTTTGTTTCCTCTTGAAGTAGCCCTAGGAGGGAGTGGTGAAACACACTTTCGTTTGAAACGGGTTGCCAAGCTTCCAAAAAACTACGAGTGTCCTGAAATCTCAGCATATGTTTTTTCACCCATTCTTGAAGATACTTGGTGATAATGAGCAGTACACCAATCCCACTGGGTTCAGCAAATTTCGTTCTTCTAGGTTGAAGCATTCGTTGGCAGTAAGAGTTTGAGTTTTCAGGTTTCACTCTGTTTTCTCCTATATCGATAGATGAATTTGGAACCCCAAATCAAACAGGGTTGGGGTTGCCCTTGAAACTGGACACAATAAAGTAGTTCTAAGTTCTATCTGTATGGTTTGTGTCCAATTGAAGTTTCCCTAGGAGGGAGTGGTGAAACAGACTTTCGTTTGGAAGAGGTTGCCAAGCTTCCAAAATACTACGAGTGTCCTCAAATCTCAGCATATGTTTTTTCACCCAATCTTGAAGATAGTTGGTGGTAATGAGCAGTACACCAATCCCACTGGGTTCAGCAAATTTCGTTCTTCTAGGTTGAAGCATTCGTTGGCAGTAAGAGTTTGAATTTTCAGGTTTCACTCTGTTTTCTCCTATATTGATAGATGAATTTGGAACTCCAAATCAAACACGGTTTGTGCTAGCCCCTTGAAACTTGACACAATAAAGTAGTTCTAAGTTCTGTCTGTATGGTTTGTGTCCAATTAAAGTTTCCCTAGGAGGGAGTGGTGAAACACACTTTCGTTTGGAAGAGGTTGCCAAGCTTCCAAAATACTACGAGTGTCCTGAAATCTCAGCATATGTTTTTTCACCCAATCTTGAAGGTACTTGGTGGTAATGAGCAGTACACCAATCCCACTGGGTTCAGCAAATTTCGTTCTTCTAGGTTGAAGCATTCGTTTGCAATAAGAGTTTGAATTTTCAGGTTTCACTCTGTTTTCTCCTATATTGATACATGAATTTGGAACTCTAAATCAAGCACGGTTTGTGCTAGCCCCTTGAAACTTGACACAATAAAGAAGTTCTAAGTTCTATGTGTATGGTTTGTTTCCTCTTGAAGTAGCCCTAGGAGGGAGTGGTGAAACACACTTTCGTTTGAAACGGGTTGCCAAGCTTCCAGAAAACTACGAGTGTCCTGAAATCTCAGCATATGTTTTTTCACCCAATCTTGAAGATACTTGGTGACAATGAGCAGTACACCAATCCCACTGGGTTCAGCAAATTTCGTTCTTCTAGGATGAAGCATTCGTTGGCAGTAAGAGTTTGAAATTTCTGGTTTCACTCTGTTTTCTCCTATATTGATACATGAATTTGGAACTCCAAATCAAACACGGATTCTGCTAGCCCCTTGAAATTTGACACAATAAAGTAGTTCTAAGTTTTATCTGTATTGTTTGTGTCCAATTGAAGTTTCCCTAGGAGGGAGTGGTGAAACACACTTTCGTTTGGAAGTGTTGGCAAGCTTCCAAAATACTACGAGTGTCCTGAAATCTCAGCATATGTTTTTTCACCCAATCTTGAAGATACTTGGTGGTAATGAGCAGTACACCAATCCCACTTGGCTCAGCAAATTTCGTTCTTCTAGGTTGAAGCATTCGTTTGCAATAAGAGTTTGAATTTTCAGGTTTCACTCTGTTTTCTCCTATATTGATACAAGAATTTGGAACTCTAAATCAAGCACGGTTTGTGCTAGCCCCTTGAAACTTGACACAATAAAGTAGTTCTAAGTTCTATGTCTATGGTTTGTTTCCTCTTGAAGTAGCCCTAGGAGGAAGTGGTGAAACACACTTTCATTTGAAACGGGTTGCCAAGCTTCCAAAAAACTACGAGTGTCCTGAAATCTCAGCATATGTTTTTTCACCCAATCTTGAAGATACTTGGTGATAATGAGCAGTACACCAATCCCACTATGTTCAGCAAATTTCATTCTTCTAGGTTGAAGCATTCGTTGGCAGTAAGAGTTTGAATTTTCAGGTTTCACTCTGTTTTCTCCTATATTGATAGATGAATTTGGAACTCCAAATCAAACACGGATTCTGCTAGCCACTTGAAATTTGACACAACAAAGTAGTTCTAAGTTCTATCTGTATGGTTTGTGTCCAATTGAAGTTTCCCTAGGAGGGAGTGGTGAAACACACTTTCGTTTGGAAGAGGTTGCCAAGCTTCCAAAATACTACGAGTGTCCTGAAATCTCAGCATATGTTTTTTCACCCAATCTTGAAGGTACTTGGTGGTAATGAGCAGTACACCAATCCCACTTGGCTCAGCAAATTTCGTTCTTCTAGGCTGAAGCATTCGTTTGCAATAAGAGTTTGAATTTTCAGGTTTCACTCTGTTTTCTCCTATATTGATACATGAATTTGGAACTCTAAATCAAGCACGGTTTGTGCTAGCCTCTTGAAACTTGCCACAATAAAGTAGTTCTAAGTTCTATGTGTATGGTTTGTTTCCTCTTGAAGTAGCCCTAGGAGGGAGTGGTGAAACACACTTTCGTTTGAAACGGGTTGCCAGGCTTCCAAAAATCTACGAGTGTCCTTAAATCTCAGCATATGTTTTTTCACCCATTCTTGAAGATACTTGGTGATAATGAGCAGTACACCAATCCCACTGGGTTCAGCAAATTTCGTTCTTCTAGGTTGAAGCAGTCGTTGGCAGTAAGAGTTTGAGTTTTCAGGTTTCACTCTGTTTTCTCCTATATTGGTAGATGAATTTGGAACTCCAAATCAAACACGGTTTGTGCTAGCCCCTTGAAACTGGACACAATAAAGTAGTTCTAAATTCTATCTGTATGGTTTGTGTCCAATTGAAGTTTCCCTAGGAGGGAGTGGTGAAACACACTTTCGTTTGGAAGAGGTTAGCAAGCTTACAAAATACTACGAGTGTCCAGATATCTCAGCATATGTTTTTTCACCCAATCTTGAAGATACTTGGTGGTAATGAGCAGTACACCAATCCCACTTGGCTCAGCAAATTTCGTTCTTCTAGGTTGAAGCATTCGTTTGCAATAAGAGTTTGAATTTTCACGTTTCACTCTGTTTTCTCCTATATTGATACATGAATTTGGAACTCTAAATCAAGCACGGTTTGTGCTAGCCCCTTGAAACTTGACACAATGAAGTAGTTCTAAGTTCTATGTGTACGGTTTGTTTCTTCTTGAAGTAGCCCTAGGAGGGAGTGGTGAAACACACTTTCGTTTGAAACGGGTTGCCAAGCTTCCAAAAAACTACGAGTGTCCTGAAATCTCAGCATATGTTTCTTCACCCAATCTTGAAGATACTTGGTGATAATGAGCAGTACACCAATCCCACTGGGTTCAGCAAATTTCGTTCTTCTAGGTTGAAGCATTCGTTGGCAGTAAGAGTTTGAATTTTCAGGTTTCACTCTGTTTTCTCCTATATTGATAGATGAATTTGGAACTCCAAATCAAACACGGTTTGTGCTAGCCCCTTGAAACTGGACACAATAAAGTAGTTCTAAGTTCTATCTGTATGGTTTGTGTCCAATTGAAGTTTCCCTAGGAGGGAGTGGTGAAACACACTTTCGTTTGGAAGAGGTTGCCAAGCTTCCAAAATATTACGAGTGTCCTGAAATCTCAGCATATGTTTTTTCACCCAATCTTGAAGATACTTGGTGGTAATGAGCAGTACACCAATCCCACTTGGCTCAGCAAATTTCGTTCTTCTAGGTTGAAGCATTCGTTTGCAATAAGAGTTTGAATTTTCAGGTTTCACTCTGTTTTCTCCTATATTGATACATGAATTTGGAACTCTAAATCAAGCACGGTTTGTGCCAGCCCCTTGAAACTTGACACAATAAAGTAGTTCTAAGTTCTATGTGTATGGTTTGTTTCCTCTTGAAGTAGCCCTAGGAGGGAGTGGTGAAACACACTTTCGTTTGAAACGGGTTGCCAAGCTTCCAAAAAACTACGAGTGTCCTGAAATCTCAGCATATGTTTTTTCACCCAATCTTGAAGATACTTGGTGATAATGAGCAGTACACCAATCCCACTGGGTTCAGCAAATTTCGTTCTTCTAGGTTGAAGCATTCGTTGGCAGTAAGAGTTTGAATTTTCAGGTTTCACTCTGTTTTCTCCTATATTGATAGATGAATATGGAACTCCAAATCAAACACGGATTCTTCTAGCCCCTTGAAATTTGACACAATAAAGTAGTTCTAAGTTCTATCTGTATGGTTTGTGTCCAATTGAAGTTTCCCTAGGAGGGAGTGGTGAAACACACTTTCGTTTGGAAGAGGTTGCCAAGCTTCCAAAATACTACGAGTGTGCTGAAATCTCAGCATATGTTTTTTCACCCAATCTTGAAGATACTAGGTGGTAATGAGCAGTACACCAATCCCACTTGACTCAGCATATTTCGTTCTTCTAGGTTGAAGCACTCGTTTGCAATAAGAGTTTGAATTTTCAGGTTTCACTCTGTTTTCTCCTATATTGATACATGAATTTGGAACTCTAAATCAAGCACGGTTTGTGCTAGCCCCTTGAAACTTGACACAATAAAGTAGTTCTAAGTTCTATGTGTATGGTTTGTTTCCTCTTGAAGTAGCCCTAGGAGGGAGTGGTGAAACACACTTTCGTTTGAAACGGGTTGCCAAGCTTCCAAAAAACTACGAGTGTCCTGAAATCTCAGCATATGTTTTTTCACCCAATCTTGAAGATACTTGGTGATAATGAGCAGTACACCAATCCCACTGGGTTCAGCAAATTTCGTTCTTCTAGGTTGAAGCATTCGTTGGCAGTAAGAGTTTGAATTTTCAGGTTTCACTCTGTTTTCTCCTATATTGATAGATGAATTTGGAACTCCAAATCAAACACGGTTTGTGCTAGCCCCTTGAAACTTGACACAATAAAGTAGTTCTAAGTTCTATCTGTATGGTTTGTGTCCAATTGAAGTTTCCCTAGGAGGGAGTGGTGAAACACACTTTCGTTTGGAAGAGGTTGCCAAGCTTCCAAAAGACTACGAGTGTCCTGAAATCTCAGCATATGTTTTTTCACCCAATCTTGAAGATACTTGGTGGTAATGAGCAGTACACCAATCCCACTTGACTCAGCAAATTTCGTTCTTCTAGGTTGAAGCATTCGTTTGCAATAAGAGTTTGAATTTTCAGGTTTCACTCTGTTTTCTCCTATATTGATACATGAATTTGGAACTCTAAATCAAGAACGGTTTGTGCTAGCCCCTTGAAACTTGACACAAAAAAGTAGTTCTAAGTTCTATGTGAACGGTTTGTTTCCTCTTGAAGTGGCCCTAGGTGGGAGTGGTGAAACACACTTTCGTTTGGAAGAGGTTGCCAAGCTTCCAAAATACTACGAGTGTCCTGAAATCTCAGCATATGTTTTTTCACCCAATCTTGAAGATACTTGGTGGTAATGAGCACTACACCAATCCCACTTGGCTCAGCAAATTTCGTTCTTCTAGGTTGAAGCATTCGTTTGCAATAAGAGTTTGAATTTTCAGGTTTCACTCTGTTTTCTCCTATATTGATACATGAATTTGGAACTCTAAATCAAGCACGGTTTGTGCTAGCCCCTTGAAACTTGACACAATAAAGTAGTTCTAAGTTCTATGTGTATGGTTTGTTTCCTCTTGAAGTAGCCCTAGGAGGGAGTGGTGAAACACACTTTCGTTTGAAACGGGTTGCCAAGCTTCCAAAAAACTACGAGTGTCCTGAAATCTCAGCATATGTTTTTTCACCCAATCTTGAAGATACTTGGTGAAAATGAGCAGTACACCAATCCCATTGGGTTCAGCAAATTTCGTTCTTCTAGGTTGAAGCATTCGTTGGCAGTAAGAGTTTGAATTTTCAGGATTCACTCTGTTTTCTCCTATATTGATAGATGAATTTGGAACTCCAAATCAAACACGGTTTGTGCTAGCCCCTTGAAACTTGACACAATAAAGTAGTTCTACGTTCTATCTGTATGGTTTGTGTGCAATTGAATTTTTCCCTAGGAGGGAGTGGTGAAACACACTTTCGTTTGGAAGAGGTTGCCAAGCTTCCAAAATACTACGAGTGTCCTGAAATCTCAGCATATGTTTTTTCACCCAATCTTGAAGATACGTGGTGGTAATGAGCAGTACACCAATCCCACTTGACCAAGCAAATTTCGTTCTTCTAGGTTGAAGCCTTCGTTGGCAGTAAGAGTTTGAATTTTCAGGTTTCACTCTGTTTTCTCCTATATTGATAGATGAATTTGGAACTCCAAATCATACACGGTTTGTGCTAGCTCCTTGAAACTTGACACAATAAGTAGTTCTAAGTTCTATCTGTATGGTTTGTGTCCAATTGAAGTTTCCCTAGGAGGGAGTGGTGAAACATACTTTCGTTTGGAAGAGGTTGCCAAGCTTCCAAAATACTACGAGTGTCCTGAAATCTCAGCATATGTTTTTTCTCCCAATCTTGAAGATACTTGGGGGTAATGAGCAGTACACCAATCCCACTTGGCTCAGCAAATTTCGTTCTTCTAGGTTGAAGCATTCGTTTGCAATAAGAGTTTGAATTTTCAGGTTTCACTCTGTTTTCTCCTATATTGATACATGAATTTGGAACTCTAAATCAAGAACGGTTTGTGCTAGCCCCTTGAAACTTGACACAATAAAGTAGTTCTAAGTTCTATGTGAACGGTTTGTTTCCTCTTGAAGTGGCCCTAGGAGGGAGTGGTGAAACACACTTTCGTTTGGAAGAGGTTGCCAAGCTTCCAAAATACTACGAGTGTCCTGAAATCTCAGCATATGTTTTTTCACCCAATCTTGAAGATACTTGGTGGTAATGAGCAGTACACCAATCTCACTTGGCTCAGCAAATTTCGTTCTTCTAGGTTGAAGCATTCGTTTGCAATAAGAGTTTGAATTTTCAGGTTTCACTCTGTTTTCTCCTATATTGATACATGAATTTGGAACTCTAAATCAAGCACGGTTTGTGCTAGCCCCTTGAAACTTGACACAATGAAGTAGTTCTAAGTTCTATGTGTACGGTTTGTTTCCTCTTGAAGTAGCCCTAGGTGGGAGTGGTGAAACACACTTTCGTTTGAAACGGGTTGCCAAGCTTCCAAAAAACTACGAGTGTCCTGACATCTCAGCATATGTTTTTTCACCCAATCTTGAAGATACTTGGTGATAATGAGCAGTACACCAATCCCACTGGGTTCAGCAAATTTCGTTCTTCTAGTTTGAAGCATTCGTGGGCAGTAAGAGTTTGAATTTTCAGGTTTCACTCTGTTTTCTCCTATATTGATAGATGAATTAGGAACTCCAAATCAAACACGGTTTGTGCTAGCCCCTTGAAACTGGACACAATAAAGTAGTTCTAAGTTCTATTTGTATGGTTTGTGTCCAATTGAAGTTTCCCTAGGAGAGAGTGGTGAAACACACTTTCGTTTGGAAGAGGTTGCCAAGCTTCCAAAATACTACGAGTGTCCTGAAATCTCAGCATATGTTTTTTCACCCAATCTTGAAGATACTTGGTGGTAATGAGCACTACACCAATCCCACTTGGCTCAGCAAATTTCGTTCTTCTAGGTTGAAGCATTCGTTTGCAATAAGAGTTTGAATTTTCAGGTTTCACTCTGTTTTCTCCTATATTGATACATGAATTTGGAACTCTAAATCAAGCACGGTTTGTGCTAGCCCCTTGAAACTTGACACAATAAAGTAGTTCTAAGTTCTATGTGTATGGTTTGTTTCCTCTTGAAGTAGCCCTAGGAGGGAGTGGTGAAACACACTTTCGTTTGAAACGGGTTGCCAAGCTTCCAAAAAACTACGAGTGTCCTGAAATCTCAGCATATGTTTTTTCACCCAATCTTGAAGATACTTGGTGAAAATGAGCAGTACACCAATCCCATTGGGTTCAGCAAATTTCGTTCTTCTAGGTTGAAGCATTCGTTGGCAGTAAGAGTTTGAATTTTCAGGATTCACTCTGTTTTCTCCTATATTGATAGATGAATTTGGAACTCCAAATCAAACACGGTTTGTGCTAGCCCCTTGAAACTTGACACAATAAAGTAGTTCTACGTTCTATCTGTATGGTTTGTGTGCAATTGAATTTTCCCTAGGAGGGAGTGGTGAAACACACTTTCGTTTGGAAGAGGTTGCCAAGCTTCCAAAATACTACGAGTGTCCTGAAATCTCAGCATATGTTTTTTCACCCAATCTTGAAGATACTTGGTGGTAATGAGCAGTACACCAATCCCACTTGACCAAGCAAATTTCATTCTTCTAGGTTGAAGCCTTCGTTGGCAGTAAGAGTTTGAATTTTCAGGTTTCACTCTGTTTTCTCCTATATTGATAGATGAATTTGGAACTCCAAATCATACACGGTTTGTGCTAGCTCCTTGAAACTTGACACAATAAGTAGTTCTAAGTTCTATCTGTATGGTTTGTGTCCAATTGAAGTTTCCCTAGGAGGGAGTGGTGAAACATACTTTCGTTTGGAAGAGGTTGCCAAGCTTCCAAAATACTACGAGTGTCCTGAAATCTCAGCATATGTTTTTTCTCCCAATCTTGAAGATACTTGGTGGTAATGAGCAGTACACCAATCCCACTTGGCTCAGCAAATTTCGTTCTTCTAGGTTGAAGCATTCGTTTGCAATAAGAGTTTGAATTTTCAGGTTTCACTCTGTTTTCTCCTATATTGATACATGAATTTGGAACTCTAAATCAAGCACGGTTTGTGCTAGCCCCTTGAAACTTGACACAATAAAGTAGTTCTAAGTTCTATGTGTACGGTTTGTTTCCTCTTGAAGTAGCCCTAGGAGGGAGTGGTTAAACACACTTTCGTTTGAAACGGGTTGCCATGCTTCCAAAAAACTACGAGTGTCCTGAAATCTCAGCTTATGTTTTTTCACCCAATCTTGAAGATACTTGGTGGTAATGAGCAGTACACCAATCCCACTTGGCTCAGCAAATTTCGTTCTTCTAGGTTGAAGCATTCGTTTGCAATAAGAGTTTGAATTTTCAGGTTTCACTCTGTTTTCTCCTATATTGATACATGAATTTGGAACTCTAAATCAAGCACGGTTTGTGCCAGCCCCTTGAAACTTGACACAATGAAGTAGTTCTAAGTTCTATCTGTATCGTTTGTTTCCTCTTGAAGTAGCCCTACGAGGGAGTTGTGAAACACACTTTCGTTTGAAACGGGTTGCAAAGCTTCCAAAAAACTACGAGTGTCCTGAAATCTCAGCATATGTTTTTTCACCCAATCTTGAAGATTCGTCGTGGTAATGAGCAGTACACCAATCCCACTGGGTTCAGCAAATTTCGTTCTTCTAGGTTGAAGCATTCATTGGCAGTAAGAGTTTGAATTTTCAGGATTCACTCTGTTTTCTCCTATATTGATAGATGAATTTGGAACTCCAAATCAAACACGGTTTGTGCTAGCCCCTTGAAACGTGACACAATAAAGTAGTTCTAAGTTCTATCTGTTTGGTTTGTGTCCAATTGAAGTTTCCCTAGGAGGGAGTGGTGAAACACACTTTCGTTTGGAAGAGGTTGCCAAGCTTCCAAAATACTACGAGTGTGCTGAAATCTCAGCATATGTTTTTTCACCCAATCTTGAAGATACTAGGTGGTAATGAGCAGTACACCAATCCCACTTGACTCAGCATATTTCGTTCTTCTAGGTTGAAGCACTCGTTTGCAATAAGAGTTTGAATTTTCAGGTTTCACTCTGTTTTCTCCTATATTGATACATGAATTTGGAACTCTAAATCAAGCACGGTTTGTGCTAGCCCCTTGAAACTTGACACAATAAAGTAGTTCTAAGTTCTATGTGTATGGTTTGTTTCCTCTTGAAGTAGCCCTAGGAGGGAGTGGTGAAACACACTTTCGTTTGAAACGGGTTGCCAAGCTTCCAAAAAACTACGAGTGTCCTGAAATCTCAGCATATGTTTTTTCACCCAATCTTGAAGATACTTGGTGATAATGAGCAGTACACCAATCCCACTGGGTTCAGCAAATTTCGTTCTTCTAGGTTGAAGCATTCGTTGGCAGTAAGAGTTTGAATTTTCAGGTTTCACTCTGTTTTCTCCTATATTGATAGATGAATTTGGAACTCCAAATCAAACACGGTTTGTGCTAGCCCCTTGAAACTTGACACAATAAAGTAGTTCTAAGTTCTATCTGTATGGTTTGTGTCCAATTGAAGTTTCCCTAGGAGGGAGTGGTGAAACACACTTTCGTTTGGAAGAGGTTGCCAAGCTTCCAAAAGACTACGAGTGTCCTGAAATCTCAGCATATGTTTTTTCACCCAATCTTGAAGATACTTGGTGGTAATGAGCAGTACACCAATCCCACTTGACTCAGCAAATTTCGTTCTTCTAGGTTGAAGCATTCGTTTGCAATAAGAGTTTGAATTTTCAGCTTTCACTCTGTTTTCTCCTATATTGATACATGAATTTGGAACTCTAAATCAAGAACGGTTTGTGCTAGCCCCTTGAAACTTGACACAATGAAGTAGTTCTAAGTTCTATGTGAACGGTTTGTTTCCTCTTGAAGTGGCCCTAGGACGGAGTGGTGAAACACACTTTCGTTTGAAACGGGTTGCCAAGCTTCCAAAAAACTACGAGTGTCCTGACATCTCAGCATATGTTTTTTCACCCAATCTTGAAGATACTTGGTGATAATGAGCAGTACACCAATCCCACTGGGTTCAGCAAATTTCGTTCTTCTAGTTTGAAGCATTCGTGGGCAGTAAGAGTTTGAATTTTCAGGTTTCACTCCGTTTTCTCCTATATTGATAGATGAATTAGGAACTCCAAATCAAACACGGTTTGTGCTAGCCCCTTGAAACTGGACACAATAAAGTAGTTCTAAGTTCTATTTGTATGGTTTGTGTCCAATTGAATTTTCCCTAGGAGAGAGTGGTGAAACACACTTTCGTTTGGAAGAGGTTGCCAAGCTTCCAAAATACTACGAGTGTCCTGAAATCTCAGCATATGTTTTTTCACCCAATCTTGAAGATACTTGGTGGTAATGAGCAGTACACCAATCCCACTTGGCTCAGCAAATTTCGTTCTTCTAGGTTGAAGCATTCGTTTGCAATAAGAGTTTGAATTTTCAGGTTTCACTCTGTTTTCTCCTATATTGATACATGAATTTGGAACTCTAAATCAAGCACGGTTTGTGCCAGCCCTTTGAAACTTGACACAATGAAGTAGTTCTAAGTTCTATCTGTATCGTTTGTTTCCTCTTGAAGTAGCCCTAGGAGGGAGTTGTGAAACACACTTTCGTTTGAAACGGGTTGCAAAGCTTCCAAAAAACTACGAGTGTCCTGAAATCTCAGCATATGTTTTTTCACCCAATCTTGAAGATTCGTGGTGGTAATGAGCAGTACACCAATCCCACTGGGTTCAGCAAATTTCGTTCTTCTAGGTTGAAGCATTCATTGGCAGTAAGAGTTTGAATTTTCAGGATTCACTCTCTTTTCTCCTATATTGATAGATGAATTTGGAACTCCAAATCAAACACGGTTTGTGCTAGCCCCTTGAAACGTGACACAATAAAGTAGTTCTAAGTTCTATCTGTTTGGTTTGTGTCCAATTGAAGTTTCCCTAGGAGGGAGTGGTGAAACACACTTTCGTTTGGAAGAGGTTGCCAAGCTTCCAAAATACTACGAGTGTGCTGAAATCTCAGCATATGTTTTTTCACCCAATCTTGAAGATACTAGGTGGTAATGAGCAGTACACCAATCCCACTTGACTCAGCATATTTCGTTCTTCTAGGTTGAAGCACTCGTTTGCAATAAGAGTTTGAATTTTCAGGTTTCACTCTGTTTTCTCCTATATTGATACATGAATTTGGAACTCTAAATCAAGCACGGTTTGTGCTAGCCCCTTGAAACTTGACACAATAAAGTAGTTCTAAGTTCTATGTGTATGGTTTGTTTCCTCTTGAAGTAGCCCTAGGAGGGAGTGGTGAAACACACTTTCGTTTGAAACGGGTTGCCAAGCTTCCAAAAAACTACGAGTGTTCTGAAATCTCAGCATATGTTTTTTCACCCAATCTTGAAGATACTTGGTGATAATGAGCAGTACACCAATCCCACTGGGTTCAGCAAATTTCGTTCTTCTAGGTTGAAGCATTCGTTGGCAGTAAGAGTTTGAATTTTCAGGTTTCACTCTGTTTTCTCCTATATTGATAGATGAATTTGGAACTCCAAATCAAACACGGTTTGTGCTAGCCCCTTGAAACTTGACACAATAAAGTAGTTCTAAGTTCTATCTGTATGGTTTGTGTCCAATTGAAGTTTCCCTAGCAGGGAGTGGTGAAACACACTTTCGTTTGGAAGAGGTTGCCAAGCTTCCAAAAGACTACGAGTGTCCTGAAATCTCAGCATATGTTTTTTCACCCAATCTTGAAGATACTTGGTGGTAATGAGCAGTACACCAATCCCACTTGACTCAGCAAATTTCGTTCTTCTAGGTTGAAGCATTCGTTTGCAATAAGAGTTTGAATTTTCAGCTTTCACTCTGTTTTCTCCTATATTGATACATGAATTTGGAACTCTAAATCAAGCACGGTTTGTGCTAGCCCCTTGAAACTTGACACAATAAAGTAGTTCTAAGTTCTATGTGTATGGTTTGTTTCCTCTTGAAGTAGCCCTAGGAGGGAGTGGTGAAACACACTTTCGTTTGAAACGGGTTGCCAAGCTTCCAAAAAACTACGAGTGTCCTGAAATCTCAGCATATGTTTTTTCACCCAATCTTGAAGATACTTGGTGGTAATGAGCAGTACACCAATCCCACTTGACTCAGCAAATTTCGTTCTTCTAGGTTGAAGCATTCGTTTGCAATAAGAGTTTGAATTTTCAGCTTTCACTCTGTTTTCTCCTATATTGATACATGAATTTGGAACTCTAAATCAAGCACGGTTTGTGCTAGCCCCTTGAAACTTGACACAATAAAGTAGTTCTAAGTTCTATCTGTATGGTTTGTGTCCAATTGAAGTTTCCCTAGGAGGGAGTGGTGAAACACACTTTCGTTTGGAAGAGGTTGCCAAGCTTCCAAAAGACTACGAGTGTCCTGAAATCTCAGCATATGTTTTTTCACCCAATCTTGAAGATACTTGGTGGTAATGAGCAGTACACCAATCCCACTTGACTCAGCATATTTCGTTCTTCTAGGTTGAAGCACTCGTTTGCAATAAGAGTTTGAATTTTCAGGTTTCACTCTGTTTTCTCCTATATTGATACATGAATTTGGAACTCTAAATCAAGCACGGTTTGTGCTAGCCCCTTGAAACTTGACACAATAAAGTAGTTCTAAGTTCTATGTGTATGGTTTGTTTCCTCTTGAAGTAGCCCTAGGAGGGAGTGGTGAAACACACTTTCGTTTGAAACGGGTTGCCAAGCTTCCAAAAAACTACGAGTGTCCTGAAATCTCAGCATATGTTTTTTCACCCAATCTTGAAGATACTTGGTGATAATGAGCAGTACACCAATCCCACTGGGTTCAGCAAATTTCGTTCTTCTAGGTTGAAGCATTCGTTGGCAGTAAGAGTTTGAATTTTCAGGTTTCACTCTGTTTTCTCCTATATTGATAGATGAATTTGGAACTCCAAATCAAACACGGTTTGTGCTAGCCCCTTGAAACTTGACACAATAAAGTAGTTCTAAGTTCTATCTGTATGGTTTGTGTCCAATTGAAGTTTCCCTAGGAGGGAGTGGTGAAACACACTTTCGTTTGGAAGAGGTTGCCAAGCTTCCAAAAGACTACGAGTGTCCTGAAATCTCAGCATATGTTTTTTCACCCAATCTTGAAGATACTTGGTGGTAATGAGCAGTACACCAATCCCACTTGACTCAGCAAATTTCGTTCTTCTAGGTTGAAGCATTCGTTTGCAATAAGAGTTTGAATTTTCAGCTTTCACTCTGTTTTCTCCTATATTGATACATGAATTTGGAACTCTAAATCAAGAACGGTTTGTGCTAGCCCCTTGAAACTTGACACAATGAAGTAGTTCTAAGTTCTATGTGAACGGTTTGTTTCCTCTTGAAGTGGCCCTAGGAGGGAGTGGTGAAACACACTTTCGTTTGAAACGGGTTGCCAAGCTTCCAAAAAACTACGAGTGTCCTGACATCTCAGCATATGTTTTTTCACCCAATCTTGAAGATACTTGGTGATAATGAGCAGTACACCAATCCCACTGGGTTCAGCAAATTTCGTTCTTCTAGTTTGAAGCATTCGTGGGCAGTAAGAGTTTGAATTTTCAGGTTTCACTCCGTTTTCTCCTATATTGATAGATGAATTAGGAACTCCAAATCAAACACGGTTTGTGCTAGCCCCTTGAAACTGGACACAATAAAGTAGTTCTAAGTTCTATTTGTATGGTTTGTGTCCAATTGAATTTTCCCTAGGAGAGAGTGGTGAAACACACTTTCGTTTGGAAGAGGTTGCCAAGCTTCCAAAATACTACGAGTGTCCTGAAATCTCAGCATATGTTTTTTCACCCAATCTTGAAGATACTTGGTGGTAATGAGCACTACACCAATCCCACTTGGCTCAGCAAATTTCGTTCTTCTAGGTTGAAGCATTCGTTTGCAATAAGAGTTTGAATTTTCAGGTTTCACTCTGTTTTCTCCTATATTGATACATGAATTTGGAACTCTAAATCAAGCACGGTTTGTGCCAGCCCCTTGAAACTTGACACAATGAAGTAGTTCTAAGTTCTATCTGTATCGTTTGTTTCCTCTTGAAGTAGCCCTAGGAGGGAGTTGTGAAACACACTTTCGTTTGAAACGGGTTGCAAAGCTTCCAAAAAACTACGAGTGTCCTGAAATCTCAGCATATGTTTTTTCACCCAATCTTGAAGATTCGTGGTGGTAATGAGCAGTACACCAATCCCACTGGGTTCAGCAAATTTCGTTCTTCTAGGTTGAAGCATTCATTGGCAGTAAGAGTTTGAATTTTCAGGATTCACTCTCTTTTCTCCTATATTGATAGATGAATTTGGAACTCCAAATCAAACACGGTTTGTGCTAGCCCCTTGAAACGTGACACAATAAAGTAGTTCTAAGTTCTATCTGTTTGGTTTGTGTCCAATTGAAGTTTCCCTAGGAGGGAGTGGTGAAACACACTTTCGTTTGGAAGAGGTTGCCAAGCTTCCAAAATACTACGAGTGTGCTGAAATCTCAGCATATGTTTTTTCACCCAATCTTGAAGATACTAGGTGGTAATGAGCAGTACACCAATCCCACTTGACTCAGCATATTTCGTTCTTCTAGGTTGAAGCACTCGTTTGCAATAAGAGTTTGAATTTTCAGGTTTCACTCTGTTTTCTCCTATATTGATACATGAATTTGGAACTCTAAATCAAGCACGGTTTGTGCTAGCCCCTTGAAACTTGACACAATAAAGTAGTTCTAAGTTCTATGTGTATGGTTTGTTTCCTCTTGAAGTAGCCCTAGGAGGGAGTGGTGAAACACACTTTCGTTTGAAACGGGTTGCCAAGCTTCCAAAAAACTACGAGTGTCCTGAAATCTCAGCATATGTTTTTTCACCCAATCTTGAAGATACTTGGTGATAATGAGCAGTACACCAATCCCACTGGGTTCAGCAAATTTCGTTCTTCTAGGTTGAAGCATTCGTTGGCAGTAAGAGTTTGAATTTTCAGGTTTCACTCTGTTTTCTCCTATATTGATAGATGAATTTGGAACTCCAAATCAAACACGGTTTGTGCTAGCCCCTTGAAACTTGACACAATAAAGTAGTTCTAAGTTCTATCTGTATGGTTTGTGTCCAATTGAAGTTTCCCTAGGAGGGAGTGGTGAAACACACTTTCGTTTGGAAGAGGTTGCCAAGCTTCCAAAAGACTACGAGTGTCCTGAAATCTCAGCATATGTTTTTTCACCCAATCTTGAAGATACTTGGTGGTAATGAGCAGTACACCAATCCCACTTGACTCAGCAAATTTCGTTCTTCTAGGTTGAAGCATTCGTTTGCAATAAGAGTTTGAATTTTCAGCTTTCACTCTGTTTTCTCCTATATTGATACATGAATTTGGAACTCTAAATAAAGAACGGTTTGTGCTAGCCCCTTGTAACTTGACACAATAAAGTAGTTCTAAGTTCTATGTGAACGGTTTGTTTCCTCTTGAAGTGGCCCTAGGAGGGAGTGGTGAAACACACTTTCGTTTGGAAGAGGTTGCCAAGCTTCCAAAATACTACGAGTGTCCTGAAATCTCAGCATATGTTTTTTCACCCAATCTTGAAGATACTTGGTGGTAATGAGCAGTACACCAATCCGACTTGGCTCAGCAAATTTCGTTCTTCTAGGTTGAAGCATTCGTTTGCAATAAGAGTTTGAATTTTCAGGTTTCACTCTGTTTTCTCCTATATTGATACATGAATTTGGAACTCTAAATCAAGCACGGTTTGTGCTAGCCCCTTGAAACTTGACACAATGAAGTAGTTCTAAGTTCTATGTGTACGGTTTGTTTCCTCTTGAAGTAGCCCTAGGTGGGAGTGGTGAAACACACTTTCGTTTGAAACGGGTTGCCAAGCTTCCAAAAAACTACGAGTGTCCTGACATCTCAGCATATGTTTTTTCACCCAATCTTGAAGATACTTGGTGATAATGAGCAGTACACCAATCCCACTGGGTTCAGCAAATTTCGTTCTTCTAGTTTGAAGCATTCGTGGGCAGTAAAAGTTTGAATTTTCAGGTTTCACTCTGTTTTCTCCTATATTGATAGATGAATTAGGAACTCCAAATCAAACACGGTTTGTGCTAGCCCCTTGAAACTGGACACAATAAAGTAGTTCTAAGTTCTATTTGTATGGTTTGTGTCCAATTGAATTTTCCCTAGGAGAGAGTGGTGAAACACACTTTCGTTTGGAAGAGGTTGCCAAGCTTCCAAAAGACTACGAGTGTCCTGAAATCTCAGCATATGTTTTTTCACCCAATCTTGAAGATACTTGGTGGTAATGAGCACTACACCAATCCCACTTGGCTCAGCAAATTTCGTTCTTCTAGGTTGAAGCATTCGTTTGCAATAAGAGTTTGAATTTTCAGGTTTCACTCTGTTTTCTCCTATATTGATACATGAATTTGGAACTCTAAATCAAGCACGGTTTGTGCTAGCCCCTTGAAACTTGACACAATAAAGTAGTTCTAAGTTCTATGTGTATGGTTTGTTTCCTCTTGAAGTAGCCCTAGGAGGGAGTGGTGAAACACACTTTCGTTTGAAACGGGTTGCCAAGCTTCCAAAAAACTACGAGTGTCCTGAAATCTCAGCATATGTTTTTTCACCCAATCTTGAAGATACTTGGTGAAAATGAGCAGTACACCAATCCCATTGGGTTCAGCAAATTTCGTTCTTCTAGGTTGAAGCATTCGTTGGCAGTAAGAGTTTGAATTTTCAGGATTCACTCTGTTTTCTCCTATATTGATAGATGAATTTGGAACTCCAAATCAAACACGGTTTGTGCTAGCCCCTTGAAACTTGACACAATAAAGTAGTTCTACGTTCTATCTGTATGGTTTGTGTGCAATTGAATTTTCCCTAGGAGGGAGTGGTGAAACACACTTTCGTTTGGAAGAGGTTGCCAAGCTTCCAAAATACTACGAGTGTCCTGAAATCTCAGCATATGTTTTTTCACCCAATCTTGAAGATACTTGGTGGTAATGAGCAGTACACCAATCCCACTTGACCAAGCAAATTTCGTTCTTCTAGGTTGAAGCCTTCGTTGGCAGTAAGAGTTTGAATTTTCAGGTTTCACTCTGTTTTCTCCTATATTGATAGATGAATTTGGAACTCCAAATCATACACGGTTTGTGCTAGCTCCTTGAAACTTGACACAATAAGTAGTTCTAAGTTCTATCTGTATGGTTTGTGTCCAATTGAAGTTTCCCTAGGAGGGAGTGGTGAAACATACTTTCGTTTGGAAGAGGTTGCCAGCTTCCAAAATACTACGAGTG